>NC_064920.1:853452403-853689903 GCF_023897955.1 Schistocerca gregaria
CAGAGGTGGAAAATTAAATGTGTAGTATCAAAACATTAATAAATGAAAGATTTGTGCCTTACTCGGGCATCAAATGAGAGAGTGTTGCTCGAATGACGCACCGGCTCATACTTCGTTCTAGAAACTCCTTTTTGTCCTATCGATTGTGCTCCCAGAGCTTTACAGCGTGGCCTGTGAAAGGCTGAAGCTCAGTGTAAGACAGTTCTGGAATGTGAATGTAGCGTGAAACGGAAAAATCGCACATTTTTTTGTTATGTAAGGAATATTTTCTTGTGCGAAAGCAACTAACCTTCCCAAACGGCTGCAGCAGCTGTTTATGGCGAAGAATCTTCTCCTGGTCAACAGACCACAGTGGTGGTTCTGGAAACTTTCGGTCCAAATAGTCTGATATGTCGAGAGACTCGACGACCACCTCGCCGCCACCCACCTCCAGGGCGGGCACTTTTGTCTCCGGATGCACTTTGCTGTACCACTCCGGCTTGCTCTTGAGGTTGATGTCAACCATCTCGAAGGGGACGCCCTTGGCAGCCAGGACGAGGCGCGCCCGCTGCGCGAAGGGGCAGTACAGCATGGAGTAGAGTCGCAGCTTGCCCGCCTCCACTGGCGGCGGCTGCGGGTCACCTGCCGACACACGTGAATCAAATGTGCTGCAGTTTGCAAGATACTTGTTTCATGTGAAGAGTCGTAGTAGGTTTTCCTGAACATGTCACGAACTGCCTCAGAATTGTTCTGAGGAATTGGTAGGACTGAAGTAAAAGTGTATCACCATGCTGAGATTTGTCACATTTCATTGAATCGTGCGGTAATTTGTAACAGTAGTAAGGGTTAGGACTATTGAAGAATGAGTAAAACCCATGCCAGAATTACGGGTCAGCTACTCAATTTTGCTAAATGACATCTGGGCTCCTGCTTTATAGATCTGCTGTGTATTGTGGGCAACAGCTGTCAACTGCCGTATGAAAGAAACAATTTTGTTACCTATCATAACTGATGCTTGAAATTTCATTTCGTTCTGTTACAGTTACGATCATCTTTCAGCGTTATTTGCATGGCACTGGATCATGTGGTTAGAGGTATGGCGCAATAATTACAGTAATTTCAATTACATTAAAACATATCACATTTATACACTTACCTAAAAAACTTTGCCACTGTGAAAATCGGAACAATAATATGTCATGATGTGGTTACTGGCCACTTGGTAACTGTAACAGGATGTATCTTGCAACGGAAGCTAATGTACAGTGCTGAATGATAGCGTGCGTAATTGTAGTGAGAGTGGACATATAATTCAGATCGCCCTCATGTAACACTAGCAGGCAGTTACTGTCTGATGGCAACACGGTATACAAACCGTCAGTGTCAGTTAGTAATGTCTAAGTATATTTTGTAGCATTTAAGATAGTCAAAACGTCATCATGCATATAAACATATAGAGGTGTTAGTCTACAGGTCATATGGCTATACAAAGGTGTTAGTCTACAGGTCAGATGGTTTTAAGGTTTGCGATCCCTCAGCCAATCTGATTTTAAGTTTTTCAGCTTGTTCATCCATCTTCGGGCTTATTCATGCTATCGATTTCAGCATAGTTCGTTCAAAGTAAGCTACGCACATCACTGTGGAAAACAATGTAAATTTTATAACCATAAACACAGTATTAGGACAACACTACGTGAGTTACGTAACTATAATACTGATAACAATAAAAACATAAAAGCTGACATACTAATTTAAATACAACAAACTGTTATGTCTTTTTTTGTGCAGTCTATGAATTCTTTAACTGCCTAAAACGCCTTTCTTTAGCCAGTTATGAAAATCTTTAATGGGACAGTATGGACTTGAAGCGGTGCCTAGATATGTGTAAATTTTCTGCGTTTTATTGACATCGTCTATTTTTTGACTGTGAAATCTTTTATGTTGATGAATTGGTCATCTTATATTTGTTTGATTTTTTTCTTGTACACTTGGCAATTGAGTGTAAATAATAAGGTCACTGTCAAAAAAATCCAGTTCTTTTAAAAGCTGGCATATTGGTTACATCGTTTCTAAGATATTTCCAGTACACTCACTGTCGTCTTCAGTCACATGATAATTTTTTTGTCCCAAAAGAGGTACCGCACAGCAGCATGAACATGCTCTACCGCTGTGAAGACATGTATAGTACAAGTAAAGTAGCATTTTCGTTAACACATACAAATACCCGAAGTTTACTTATTAAGTACGTGACTCTTGGTAGCCTAATAAATAAAAATATGTGTAATTGTCTTATGATAATTTACTGTCCAAAGTCATACCTATCAGTTTGACAGTTATATAGTCAGCATTAGAATTAATTAATCTAAATGAAATGTTCTCAGTTTTATCCTCATTTACAGCTAATTCGTTTTCTTTAAACCAGTTACTGAATATTCTTAGATCCATTAGGCTTCTAAGTCATTTTCTGCTTAATGGGCGGATATTGGGCCGGGAAATTCTAAGCTCAATTATTGAACCTCGGCGAACATCGACTGAAACAGTTAGTAATCTAGGGCTCTTATTGTGAAAGTTTGTCTTCCGCTTCCTATTTCTAATATATCATTTTATAAGAGAAATTTATAAATCTAGACTACCAGAGAACCATTATTTATCTACTATGCTCATATAGCTTATATAATGAAAGGTTTACTCAGATCAATTAATAAGGATGTGACATTAATAACCACACATAAATAAAAACGCCAATTTAAAGTATAATAACAATCAATTTCATTATGGGCAGAAAAGCTACTAGACCGATAGATTATTTTTATATCCCTCACCCCCTCCACCTCCTTTCCCCCCTCTAAAGTAGTAGCACCCAGGATGTAAGGGGTAGTTGAACCTAACTTCTCGTCCAGTTCTCGTGTGGACAGTTGGTTGCGGCACCAGGATATGTGACGGATGATGGGCGGTTGGGCGTAATCAATGGCTACGTGGATGTGTTAACGCACTGCGTAACCGTGCCTAGTGTGCTGTCCAAAGATGGCGAGAGCATACCCCATACAGCTTCCTTGCCGCTTGCTGCATTTGCCGTTTTGCAAGATGTCTGACGTCGCAACACTTGGAAAGGTCTGGTGTATGGAGGCTAAAGAGGGGATCAAACTAAACCAGTGTATATGGGCCAATGCTTTTTGTGTAAAATCGGGTATTTGCCGAGATGCGTAGCAAGTGTCCGCTGGATCTCTGTGACATCTTACCGAATTTGCTATACCAATAGCGGTAGTTCAGTGTGATTTGGCAGTGATACAGCTGCTACGTCTGCCTGAATCCTCAGTGGCTCCTCCTAAACCATTTCAGCCAACGACACACCGATGTTAGATTTATAAACCGTCCATCGTCCCATAAATAACTATAGGAAGCACTTCCACCCACTTTTCTTGGTGACACGACAGCAGTCTTTGAAGTTGAATGCCACCTTTCAACCAATCCATTGTTGAAAGGGCGGTAATTTGTTGTGTGGTGGCGTTCGAAATAGCGCACATTAGACAATTCGTTGAAAAGGTTGGCTTCAAATTGCCGGCCGTGGTCTGTTGTAATATGGAGAGCAGAGCCGAAGTTCACTAACCAATTTGCGACGAACGTCTTCGCAATCGTCTCGGCGTATTTGCCCGTCACTGAATAGCTTCTGCCTCTCTCGAGCATCTGCCAAGTGCCATAAAAAGATACATGTAGCCTTTTGAAGGCGGTAGAGAACCCACAAGGTCATGTATATGTGATTTAACCTCGTTGGAAACAAAGGGAAATATCTTATAACCGTATGAGCATGGAGTCGCACATTGCGTCTCTGACACGGAAGGGAGGATGTTAGGCCAGAGGGCCTTCCTACATTGACGATATCTAAATCTACATCTATATCTACGTGTACACATACATGCGTACTGCGCAAGCCACAGTACAGTGAGTGGCGGAGGGTACTTTGTACCACCACTCATCATTTCCCTTCCTATTGCGCTTACAAATAAAGGGAGGGAAAAACGCATGGCTATATGTCATCGAATGAAACCTAATTTCTCATGTCTTACGTTGGTGGTGGTAGGATCGTTGTGCAGTCAGCTTCAAATGCTGGTTCTCTAAATTTGCACATTAGCGTCCCGCAAAAAGAGTGTCGCCTTCTCTCCAACGATTTTCATTTGAGTTCACAAAGCATCTGTGTAATACTTGGCGTGTTGTGTGAATCTACTGGGAACAAATCTAGCAGCACGTTTTTTAATTGCTTCGATGTCTTCTTTTTAATCCTCGCTCGCGGGATTTCCAAACACTCGAGAACTATTCAAGAATGGGTCACAAAAGTGTCTTACCAGCTATCTCTTTTACAAACGAACCACACTATGCTAAAACTCTTCTGATGTTCGAAAATCGACAATTCACCATCCCCACTACAATACTTCTAAATGGTTCAAATGGCTCTGAGCACTATGGGACTTAACATCTGAGGTCATCAGTCCCCTAAAACGTAGAGCTACTTAAAGCGAACTAAGGACATCACACACATCCATGGCTGAGGCAAGATTCGAACCTGCGACCGTAGCGGTCGACCGGTTCCAGACTGAAGCGCTTAGAACCTCTCGGTCACAGCGGCCGGCCCTACAATCCTTACATACTCGTTCCGTTTCATATCGCTTTGCAACATTAAGCCCAAATATTTCACCTACCTGACTGCCTACTGCCTTTTGTAGCATACTACTAATGCTGTAATCGAACATTGTTGGATCGTTTTCATACTCATCAGGGTTAACTTACATTTTTCTACATTTAGAGCAAGCTGCCACTCATCACACCAAATAGAAACCCTGTCTAAGTCCTGCACCGTTTTACAGTTGCTCAAAGAGACTGCTTCGCGTATACAGTGCTGCCACATTTCCCACGGGTACTACTGACGATACGCCTGTCTCTGACGAACATTTGCCATCTGGGTCATTGCTTCTTTTTCTTCTATTTATCAGTCTTCTGACTGACTTGCGTCCGCCACGACTTCCTCTCCTGTGCCAACGTCTTCATCTCAGAGTTTCACTTGCAACCTACTACATCCTCAGTTATTTACTGTATGTATCCCATTCTCCGTCTTCCTTTACCTTTTTTACCCACTACAGCTTCCTCTAGTACTATGGAAGTCATTTTCTGATGACAACAGATGTCTTATAATCCTGTTTCTTCATCTTGTCAGTGTTTTCCATATAACGCTTTCCTCTCCGGATCTGCGCAGAACCTCGTCATTCCTTACCTCATCTAATTTTCAACATTCGTCTGTAGCACCACAACTCAAATGCTTCGATTCTCTTACTTAAATTAAGGCCTATATTTGATATTAGTAGACTTCTCTTGGCCAAGAATGCACTTTTTGCCAGTGAAAATGTGATTTGATGCCCTCCTCGATCCGTTCATCATCATTTTGCTGCCTAGGTAATGGAGTTCGTTAACTTCATCTACTTCATGACCATCAGTCCTCGCTGTTCTCACTTCTGCTACTTCTCATTGCTTTTGTCTTTCTTCGATTTACTCTCAGTCCGTATTCTGCACTAATTAGACTGGTCATTCCATTCAGCAGATCTGTAATTCTTCGTCACTTTCACTGAGGACAGCAATGTCACCAGCGAATCGTTTCATTGATATCGTTTCACCTTGAATTGTAAATCCACTCCTGAACCTTTATTTTATTTTCATCATTGCTTCTTCGGTGCGTAGATCTACTAAGGAGACTGCCTACACTATGCTTGTCCGTCCTCTTTTAGAATACTGCTGTGCGGTGTGGGATCCTTACCAGATTGGACTAACGGAGTACATCGATAAAGTTCAAAGAAGGGCAGCACGTTTTGTATTATCGAGAAATATGGGAGAAAGTGTCACAGAAATGATACAGAATTTGGGCTCGACATCTTTAAAAGAAAGGCGTTTTTCGTTGCGACGGAATCTTCTCACGAAATTCTAATCACCAACTTTCTTCTCCGAATGCGAAATTTTTTTGTTTACGCCGACCTACATAGGGAGAAACGATCACCACGATAAAATAAGGGAAATCAGAGCTAGTACGGAAAGATATAGGTGTTCGTTCTTTCTGCGTGCTATACGAGATTGGAATAATAGAGAATTGTGAAGGTGGTTCGATGAACGATCTGCCAGGCACTTAAATGTGATTTGCAGAGTATCCATGTAGATGTAGATATAGACTGGACAGTAGGGGCGACCCTTTTTAATCCGAGCACTTCGTTCTTGGTCTTCAACTCTGATTATTCCGTCTTAGCTCTTGTACATGTCGTATATTACCTGTCTCTCGCCGGCCGCGGTGGTCTCGCGGTTCTAGGCGCGCAGTCCGGAACCGTGCGACTGCCACGGACGCAGGTTCGAATCCTGCCTCGGGCATGGATGTGTGTGATGTCCTTAGGTTAGTCAGGTTTAAGTAGTTCTAAGTTCTAGGGGACTGATGACCACAGATGTTAAGTCCCATAGTGCTCAAAGCCATTTTTTGAACCTGTCTCTCCTGACAGTTTAACCCTGTTTTCCTCAGAATTGCCTCTCTGGTGCCTTTACCTTTCCTAAAGCCAGACTGATCGTGGTCTAACACATCCTCAATTTTCTTTTGAGCTCTTCTGTAAATAAGCCTTGTCGGCAACTTGGATACATGGGCTGTTAAACTGAATGTACAATAATTCTGACACTTGTCAGCTCTTGCAGTCTTCGGAACTCTATGGATGATACTTTTCAAAAAGTCCGATGGTATATGTCCCGACTAATAGGCCAACATTCTACGTACCAACGTGAATAGCCGTTTTGTTGTTAGTTGCCCCAATAATTTTAGAAATTATGACAGAATGTTATCTATTCCTTCTGCCATTTTTGATCTTAAGTCTTCCAAAGTTCTGTTACATTTTTAATCTAATGCTGGATCTCCTACCTCTTCTAAATCGACTCCTGTTTCTTCTTCTATCACATCAGACAAATCTTCCCCGTCATAGGGGCCTTCAGTCTACTCTTTCGACCAATCCGCTCTCTCGTCTGCATTCGACAGCGGAATCCCGTTGCACTCTTAATGTGATCACGCTTGCTTTTAGTCTCAGCGAAAGTTATTTTCACTTTCCTATATGCTGAGTCAGCCTTTCAGATAATCATTTTTTTTCGATTTCTTCATATTTTTCATGCATCCGTTTCGTCTTAGCTCCCCTGCACTTCCTGTTTATTTTGGTCCTCAGCGACTTGTATTTCTGTATTCTTGAATTTCCCTTTTCATTGATCGACTGAAGTATTTCTTCTGCTACCTATGGTTTCATCGCAGTTGCCTTCTTTGTGCCTAAGTTTTTTTTCCACATCTGTGATTGCCGTTTTTAGATATGTACACTCCCCTTCCATTTTACTGCCTATTGCGCTATTCCTTATTGCAGTGTCTGTAGCCTTAGATAACTTTAAGCGTATCTCTTCATCCTTAGTACCTCTGTATCCCCAGTATTGATTCTTCCTGACTAATCTCTCGAACTTCAGCCTACTCTTCATCACTTCTAAATTATGTTCCGAGTCTGCACCATGTGATCAAAAGTATCCAGACACCCCCAAACACACAGAGTTTCATATTAGGTGCATTGTGCTGCCACCTATTGGCAGGTACATCATGTCAGCCACCTCGTAGTCACTAGATATCGTGATAGAGCAAAATGGGATGCTCCGCGGAACTCACCTACTTTGAACGTGGACAAGTGATTGGCTGTCACTTGTGTCATACGTCTGTACGTGTGATTTCCACACTCCTAAACATCCCTAGGTCCACTGTTTCCGATGTGATAGTCAGGTGGAAACCTGAAGGGACACATACAGCACAAATTCGTACAGACCGACCTTATCTGTTGACTGACAGAGATGGTCGTGAAGTGTAATAGACAGACGTCTATCCAGACCATCATACAGGAATTCCAAACTGCATCAGGATCTACTGCAAGTACTATGACAGTTAGGCGGGATTTCATGGTCGAGTGGCTGCTCATAAACCACACATCACGCCAGTAAATGTCAGACGACGCTTCGCTTGCTGTAAGGAGCGTAAACATTGGACGATTGTCCAGTGGAAAAACGTTGTAGGGAGTGACGAATCGCAGTACACAATTTGGCCATCCGATGGCAGGATGTTGGCGAATTCCCGGTGAACGTCTTCTGCCAGCGTATGTAGTGCCAACAGTAAAATTCGGAGGCGATGGTGTTAGGGTGTGGTCGTGTTTTTCACGGGTGGGGGGGGGGGGGGGGGGCGGCATGGCACCCCTTGTTGTTTTGCGTGGCACTATCACAGCACAGATCTACATTGATGTTTTAAGCAGCTCCTTGCTTCCCATTGTTGAAGAGAAATCCGGGAATGGCGATTGCATCTTTCAACGAGATCGAGCACCAGTTCACAATGCACGGCCTGTGACAGTTACACGACAATAACATCCCTCTAATGGACTGGCCTGCACATAGTCCTGATCTAAAACCTAAAGAACACCTTTGAGGTGTATTATAACGCCGACGTCATGTCATGTCTGAGCGACTGACATCGATACCTCTCCTCAATGCAGCACTCCTTGAAGAATGGGCTGTCATTACCCAAGAAAGCTTCCAGCACCTGATTGACCGTATGCCTGTGAGACTAGAAGCTGTCATGAAAGCTAAGGATGGGCCAACACCATACTGAATTCCAGCATTACCGATGGAGGGCACCACGAACTTGTGAGTCATTTTCAGCCAGGCGTCCGGATGCTCTTGATCACTTAGTGTATATCTGCTTCGTGATACGTCTTCCAATTCAGTCTCTGGTTTCTGAATCTCTGACTACATTGTAATCTACTTGAAATAATCCCGTATCTCTCGGCATTTTCAAAGTGTACTTCCGGCTCTTCTGATTCTTGAACAGAATATTCGTGGCAGAAGTATAGCTGTGAGGACGGGGCGTGAGTCGTGCTTAGATGATAGAGCACTTGCCCGCGAAAGGCAAAGGTCCCGAGTTCGAGTCTCGGTGCGGCACACAGTTTTAATATGCCTGGAAGTTTCAGGAGTGATATTAGTCAGAGACTTAATTCAGTATTTATTTGGAGGAAACGGTAAATTGTTTTCTTCATGAAGGGCTTGCACTAGGCAGAAGGTAGCTCACACACAAAATATTTGCTGCTGATACTTTTAGCTGAAGAAAAGATGACAGTCATTAGTAGTCTGGAAGAACTGGAAGACAGCTTTGAACAGCGTGGTACGAAAATACATGTTAAAAAGACGTAGAAAATAATGAGAAACAGAGGAAAAAACTAAATGGATGTGACGATTTAAATAGTAATGCTTGATCAAAAAGATATTTAAAAGTATTTAGGATGTTAAAATGTGTAATACGAATAAATAGAATTTTGTGGGTCGTTTGGAGGAGCATCAGAGGAAAATACTGATGAAGTGTTTCGTAAGAAGTCTTGGCCTATGGAAAGGCAATGACTAGCGCTTAAAAGCCTTTTAACATTGTGCCTGGAGGAAACTACAGATGGGAAGACAAAAAAAGAATGTGAAGGTACGTAAAAGGTGAAAGAGAAATGACTGTTAAACGAATTAATGAAGAGTAACAAGATAGACTGACTTACCTACTCAATGAGAACAGACTGTATAGTAAGAAAGAGTACTTTATTAGAAATTGTGAACCGTCAAAAGTTCAAAGACAGAGACTGCCTCAAAACATATTCCTCACTCTGCTAAACAACGAAGAAAGACGGAGATGAGGAAAAAAATGGAAGAGAATGAGCTCTCAGTGAAAGACCTGCCTGTAGTGCAGGACACATGGGGATGCTGATGATGCTAATAATATTGAGATCAATATCTGGCGACAGAGACACAATAATATTTCACGGCACGTCAAAATATTATAACCCTCTGGGGCTCCTTGCTGCGTCACTTCTTATATGCAAATGAGGGTTTTCGTGGTAATAAAATAGAGAAAATTTTTTGCTCAACACGTTGATACTCATCCCTGTCACGAAAACTTCGGACGCATGCATACAAGAATTATTTCCAGCAATACTTCAGTTCAGTGGAAGTGTAATGAGGTCTTGATCGAATAGGTTTAAAATCAGGTATAATACTTTACTTACCCTTCTTAAGGAACTTCACGCCCATAACTGATTCTCGTGAAAAGTATGTGTCCAACAAACTGCGGCAGAATATCTGTGGTACTCGCTGTCGGCAGTTCTTATAAAGGAACCGTAAGTATCTCGTGTAGGTCGGTTAAAGGTCTTTCGCGCAGTCACGGTCACAATGATAACCCGTGTGTTTGGCCTGACACGGCTGAAATGTGGTTCCTTTCATTAAATGCTGAGTCACGTAGAAGGATGGACACAAGAAAGACGGATTGCAGCAGGTCGCACCATCTGGCCGTAGATCGCACGTGAGTGGGAAAATCTCAGATCGATCGCTGGTCGCTATAATTTCCAACCATTCTGATGCGACGAATCGGCTATGTATTGCACTACGGCTGTCTAGCTGCTACTCGTTTGTCTAGGTATTACGTGTAGTTGTGTAACTTTTCGTCGTTTCGCTATGGCCAAGTGAAGTAAGGATTTCAAGTTAGGATGCGCAGCTATTCAGGGAGCACAAACCAGATGGAAGAGTGAAGTTGAAGGCCAAGGCGAAGATGCCACTAAGGAGGAATATGTATCTAAAACACTGATCTTAAATTTTCTAGTGAGTGGCATTTCGGAGGTTATGCTGTAGAAATTCATGGAAAGTCATAGCGTTTGCGCAACAAATGGTGATTGTGAATTGTCTACGGAAAACCTAGATGCATTGTTAATGTTTTTTTCAAACAGAATGAAGTAATATTAAGTGGACCTTTTAATCTAGCTATGCTACAGACATAGTCGCATGTCATTTCATATGATATTCCTTATACAATTAACATCGAAAATACTGAAACATGACCTCCTAGCCATACATTCGAGATTTTCATTCAGAACTAAAGCCATATGTTATATCGAAACAGATATTTAATCTCAGGAAAAGCACGCAGTCTGGCGAATTTTTTCAGGTTCTCCACTATTTATAACGACAAAGGTACCTAATAAGGGATATGCTGCATCTGACCAAGTTTCTGAACTGGTAAAATGTGGAATATATGCACGTGGAGCAATATCACTGGAAATATGTGAAACAAGCCTTAGTTGCTGTACAAATATCAAAATTATTCTTCCCCACATCTTTGTGCAACGAAGCTTCAGAGGCACATTGAAACAACTGCCAACAAACGACCAGAATTAGATATATTTTAACGTTTGTAAAAGTTACAGTATTCAGTAAGAAGGAAACATTAATAGTAAGAATAATATCTTCGGTTCATTTACGGAAGAACATTTATTTACGGGGGCATTACTCGCATTAAATAACTCGAAAATAACGTTAATGGTTTTCTTTTACAATATGCTGGTGTGCAAATCAGCTGCAAGGGTCACGCCATATTGGCACCAATGCAGATATATAATTACCGTTCTTAATGTAGAACGTACTACAGTGCAACGGAGCTGCCAGGAAGGCCAAATCTTGTAATTTCGAAGAAGGTGGAAGAAACAATCTGGTACTTTAACGAAGTGGGAAATAATGTCTAGACCTAAATAATAGTGACCTATAGGACAGCGAACTGCCGTGGACATGAAGAGGAGTACCTCTGTTGCAATAGTTAGTGCCTCCGCCCACTTCACACACGGCTCGCAATCGCAGCGTCTACGGCGGCCCCTGTGGAAACTACGGTCAGTGCACACAATCTCTGCCGGCTAGCAAGCTCATTACTTGGTCACTTCTGCTCGAATGTGGGGATAAAATAACCAGCTGTGCAGGAAGTGATGTTTTGTTAGCAAAAAGGACGGATTCGGACACATGAGCTGAGTAACTGTGCAGCAAAATTAGAAGCTTTGTTTCGACAACGGAAGCAACAAAACGTTTAGAATTAACTGCGATCTTTCTTGGCGTCGCACCATATTGCAGAGCATCTTCCTATGCTGAAAAAATTATTCGTCATGTCAGGTGGATGGCTAAGTGCAGAAGTGGTTATGATCCGTGATGAACTAGAATTATCATCAAAAGCAGAGAACGTCATTTGTAATACAGTATTTATAGTTTCCTTTGCAACGAAAATACCAAAACTCAGTTTTACGATTATTTTAAAACTCCATATCTATATTGACATATTCACTTTTTTTTGTCGGTATGAGGATCGTCACACCTTTGGTTTAGTGCCGCCCGCCACTAATTCCACTTCTGTGCCGTCGTCTTCATTTCTGAGTAGCCTTTGAATCCAGCGTTGTTTCTTGGATATATTCACATCACTGTCTTCCCCTCCAGTCTTTACCTTCTGTGTCAGCCTGCAGTACGTTAGAAGCTATCTTTTGATGCCTTAATATATGCCTTGTCATCTGTTCCTTCTTCTTGTCGGTGTGTGAGGATGTTCCCCTCCTCGTCGATTCTGTAAAGAACTTCCTCATTTCTTACCTTATCAATAAAATTAATTTTCGTCATCCTTATGTCGTTCTTAATTGCTTCGATTCTATTTTTTTTCGTTTTCCCCACAGTCCATGATTCAGTTCCGTATAATGCTGTGCTCCAAATGCAATTCCTCAGAAATTTCATCCTGAAATTAAGGGCAATGTTTTTTAGTTAGTAGACTACTTCTAGCAAGAAAACTTTTCTTTCATGAGCTCGTCTGCTCCTTAGCGGCTACTTGACTCGTCCATCATTTGCCGTTTTCCTACCAAGCTGGAAAAATCCCGCCACTTGGTCTGCTTTTTAACATTAGCGTTCGACACGCGGTTTCCTTTATAGATGAGCTACACTATCCTAAATAATCCCCATAAAATAACATCGACCATTCGCCTCGCCTATTGCAGTCCTAACGTGCTCGATTCATTTCATATCGCTTTCCAGCGTTGTACATAGATATCTAACTGGAGTGATTATGTCAAGCACGACACCACTAATACTGTATTCGAACATTATAGGATTGTGTTTCCCTTCTGGCGTACATTAGCTCAAACTTTTTTTACATTTAGAGCAAGCTGCCATTCATCTCAGCAAACAGGAATCCTACGTTAGACATCCTGTAGTCTTCTACCGTTTCTCAACTACAATTCTTTCCCGTTGTAAAGTTTTCATATGTTTTCTGCTGTTGTAAATAATTCATCTTTAGTGTACTGGCACCGAGATCAAAGAGCGCACTGCATGCACAGTGAATAAGGTCCTTAACTCTGTGTTTAGTTTCGTCTGCAGCTGAGTTGCTTGTCAGCTGTGCAGCGCTGGGGCGTTCTCTTTCAGGCATAGTAGGGAGCAGTTGCCTTTTTCAAAGAAAGAGTTCTGTTGTTTGTGAGTCTGAGGCAATTGTCTGCAATACTTCACTATACAGATGAAAACTCATTTATAATACTTTCTTGATCTTTATTCTCTTGGAGAAGATTTTGGGATTTTTAAATCAATATTTGCAATTTTTGTAATGAGAGAATTGTGTAATTGTTAGAGTCTTCTTGTGTTTTGCTGTCTTTTTCTCAATACTAAGAGTTTGATTTCTCAAGAGCGATTTTCTTTAGAGTAAAATCTATCTCCATGGTTCATAGCAAAGTTGTGAAGAGTTTGTTAGCAATGGGGAAGGGGGTCTGAGGACACTTTTGATATCAAATTGATATGCAGATTAATTAAATTGATCAATTAATTACCCCCACCCACCCCAACCACCACCTCTGGATGACGACATGTGTTTTCTCCAGCGAGCATGTGGGTCCCTGCCCCTTCCCCTCCTCTCCCCTCCTCCCTCACCTACCCTATTGGCGGGAGTGTCGAATTTTGGTGGGGATTTCTTTGTCCCAGTGCTGCGCTGACGTCCCACCCCACTCCACGACTGGGAATTGATGGGAAATTAAAAATGGCGGGGCCCTTTCTGGCACTTGAACCCTGGTCCTTCTGGAAAGAAAGTTTAAGCGCACCATCCTAACACATGGACGCTGTCCAGATGGAGGAGAGGAAGGTTACGCTAGTGTACTTTATTTATTTTGGTTGGGAAACTGAAGTAAAGATGGGTACTAATTAAGTAATTAACCATAAAAATTTTCAAATGTGTGTGAATTCCTAAGGCACCCAACTGCTTAGGTCATCGGTCCCTAGAGTCCCTAGACATACACACTACTTTAACTTAAACTAATGTATGCTAAGAACAACAGTCACACCCATGCCCAAGGCCTCCGGCTGGAGGGCCGCGCAATCTGTGACATGGCGCCTCTAACCACGCGGCCACTCCGCACGGCAATTAATCATAAAGATCGGTCTTAGTTACACAACTATATGCATACATAAGCTGTGCCTAAAATCGAAGCACAGCTCAAAAACTGACGATGCCATACAACTGTTGTTATCCTGCTTGGAAAAAAATTTCACGATAACCCATGAAACTAGTGGCAGACGCTCTGGAAGTCTACCCGTAAACTACAAGCTGGCGAGAATTGTGTTCAACTGACGAGATGCTGGTGTTGAACAGAAAGGAGTTGAGTAAGAGTGTTACCTGTAAACATACAGCTGAGGACTGTATCTATCGCTGTTTGACGTCGTAGTTCGCTACAGACGCCTTCTCCTGCATTTCTTGGCAATGGCAAAAGAGCAAATGCATTGCTCTGTAGAATATGTGGTTGTGAGTGACTGGGTCCATTAGAGAGCTCTGCTATACTACACAGTCCAACTAATGTGCTGTTCTATCTTGTACATAAAAATAATACTCAGGAAAGACTGTCTCCAATCTTCCAACGGGCATCTAACACACACAATAGCGTAATACGTATAGGATAGGATGATCATGTACCGTTATTGTGCATCCATAAGAGTTTAAAAGGAGGTGTGACAGCCGCAGCAAGCCTTCGTTTGTTGTTATTAGTTGTTGATCTATACAGTATTGTTACGAAATATACGTAATATAACTTGCATCTAAGATGCTCTGCTCGTTAGCAGGACGAATTTAAATGTGCATACACGGCCTATAGAATCGTTGTGCGTAGTGTATACCTTGCAGGGCTCTGGCACTGTCTAAAATAACGTGCAAGTGGCTGAAATCTAGACTTCGCGATTGGTAATTGCATGCACAGTCTCTCTGCGACGGACTGTTGCGGTTCGAATGCACAACTTTCGAACTTTTAGTCTACAAATTACGCTGTCAGCAATGTGCACTCTGTAGATATGACGAAGGGAAACTCTCACGTTCCAGGATGTGTCGACACACTGTCAACTAAGGAATAACCTATTACTATAGTAAAAAAATACCCAAGATCTACAGTTTGTAGATGTCCTTACGGTGTTTGGGGACATATCAGAGTTCGAAGGTATAAACAAAAGTAGCTAAGCTGATCTCGTAAGCAATAAGAGCAGACACTTAAGGGGAAAAAATATCAGAGCAGCAGCAGAAATCAGCTGTGTGCACACGTCTGCTGTCTGCTGCAGATACCTACACGGTAGAGTGGAAGTCAGATGAAGGTGTAGAAGGGTGCAAGACTGTGAGTTTCCATCAAGTGCATCGCTACATGAGTCTGCAGACAAGTTCTCTGATGTGTCGTAGCAACACCCGGATTTGTTTCCAGACTATGAGTTTCCAATCTGCAGCACTCGTTGAGCCTCATCAAAGTACGAGGCGAGTGCTACTACACTTTTCATAAGTTTTCCTAGCCAAAAGGCATGCATGTAGGTCATGGGGATAAGGGGAATTCATAGGACTTTTCAGTAGGCGGGTATAAAGGACAAGCAAATGTCCTCGTCTCAAATCAAACAATGCATGGGCATGTCAGGAATATGATCATATGCACATGGAAACCTATTTTAAAAATATGAAAAAATTCATAAAATCGGCAAAAATTTAAGAAAACCTGGTGTAATTGCGACAAATTGATAGCAAATAAGTAAAATTGTGTAAAATTCCGAAAAACTTGCAAAATTACTTAAATTGACTGAGGCTACATAAAATCACAGAAAAAGTAACATGAAATGCAGGGAATTGAGATAGGTTGTGGGCACCTTGACACGCAAGACCAAGGAAAGGTTAAAAATTATAAAATTATTCTCTGTCTGCATTCAGGATTAACCTACCCACCCCCCCCCCCCCCACCACCACCACCACCCCCACTCGCCCTCCTCCTGTAAAGTACCTGGGTTTTCGTAACACATTCTTCAACGAAGGCGATAGAAGTAATACACAAAGGCGCTGTATTAAAGCACGGAAAACATGTGTGTCCCAATACAGATTTGTGTTCTCATACATGCAGTCGAATATGGATATTAGCTAATTACGCTTGGTTCTCACAAGCAAAGTTAGTTCCTAAGTATTAAGGAGAATAATCAATACGTTTATCAGACATTCCCTAAATTCTTCTGCTTGGTGAGTGTACCGATGCCACGTATATCACTTTTAACATTGTGAGGAGGCTGTACTTGAGAGACATGCTGGTGTTATGACGAAATTACTCTATTATCCTTCACATGAGCAAAACTACCTAACATCAGACCAATACTTCTTTGCGCAAGAGGAATGCTACCAGAGCCGTGGCGATGGTACTGTAACCAGCAATAACACTGTCAAATCTCTTTTGGGTACTAATCGTTGGGCTTACCCCTTTATAAGAAGTTGCCGCTTTTCGTGTGCATTTTCGTGCATCACGGCATGGGTAGGAAACTCAATGTACCAACTGTCTAAAATATTCATGTCGTTTTTTCTTCTTTGTATTTTCTAGTGAGGCATACCGGCATTCATCGAAACCACTACTATCACTAATAATGGGCGTGACTGACGTGGGAAGTGTGATTGAGGATACATACGTTTCCGACTTACAGAGACGTATAAAATACATTTATTACGTAAGAGACAGAACAGCAGTCTCCTGACTTCGTTGTAGTTGGTTTATAAGCAGCACTAGCAGCAGATAAATGCTGACGATCCTTCCTAGAACACCAGAATAGTTTAGAAGGAAGTAGTTTTATCATTTTAAAGTTTGTCACCTTAGTGATTGGGGTAGGACGTGCACGGTGGTTGTATGTCTGAAGTTGGACAAATATATCCTGCATTAGAGTATTAAGAGCATTGCGTTCCAGACACTAGTAATTGGGAATCCATACGGCTTTAATAATATAGCTTTATTAAGTGCAGAACGATGTAACCATAGGAGTTTGGGTTTATGCTCTACGATCATTTCTCTCATGCTGGTACCTTTCTGGTTCTGCCTCCAGACAGTGGAATAATACTTCGCCGCGCGGTGTAGGCGCGCGGTCTGAAGGCGCCTTGCCACGGTCCGTGCGGCTCACCCCGTCGGAGGTTCGAGTCCTCCCTCGGGCATGGGTGCGTGTGTTGACCTTAGCGTAGTTTAAGTTAGATTAAGTTGTGCGTAGGCTAAGGGGCCGATGACCTCAGCAGTTTGGTCCCATAAGACCTGACCACAACTTTCAACTTCCAATAATACTTCACAATTTATAGCACAGTTGATGTAAGTGAAATGTTTCAAACTCCTTCCGTCTGGAGCTCCATGTATAAACCACACATTTCTTCTTAACCATCTGTATGTCACTGCACCAGCCTTCTGTCTACAATACACCAATAAGGGGTGCTCCCCAACTCCTCGACGTGACCGATCCGGAGAGATCTTGTGGACTTGGATGGGTGCTGTGGATAAGATTGGTGTGAAACCGTCTTCGCTGAGCAGCAGCTGTAGACACGGCTTGTTCTGTTCCTTCATGAGACATTGAATGTAATGGGTATAGGACCCTCATACTTCTGGTCAGCTGCAGATTAAATCTGCGACGGTATTGCAGGGAGGACTAATCAATGACAAAGTGCGGGGGATCTGTCAAGCTCCAACTTTATTCTACGAATGCGAGAATATTGTGTGACGCCTATCCACACAGGGAAAGATAGTAATATTTTTAAATTCTGCACTTGCTCCGGACACTGCGAGAGGGCTGTACAAGCAATGATCACACGCACGGCACAGCGGACACACCAGGAACAGCGGTGTTGGCCGTCGAATGGCACTAGCTGCGCAGCATTTGTGCACCGCCGCCGTCAGTGTCAGCCAGTTTGCCGTGGCATACGGAGCTCCATCGCAATCTTTAACACTGGTAGCATGACGCGACAGCGTGGACGTGAAACGTATGTGCAGTTGACGGACTTTGAGCGAGGGCGTATAGTAGGCATGCGGGAGGCCGGGTGGACGTACCGCCAACACGTGGGGCGTGAGGTCTCCACAGTACATCGATGTTGTCGCCAGTGGTCGGCGGAAGGTGCACGTGCCCGTCGACCTGGGACCGGACCGCAGCGACGCACGGATGCACGCCAAGACCGTAGGATCCTACGCAGTGCCGTAGGGGACCGCACCGCCACTTCCCAGCAAATTAGGGACACTGTTGCTTCTGGGGTATCGGCGAGGACCATTCGCAACCGTCTCCATGAAGCTGGGCTACGGTCCCGCACACCGTTAGGCCGTCTTCCGCTCACACCCCAACATCGTGCAGCCCGCCTCCAGTGGTGTCGCGACAGGCGTGAATGGAGGGACGAATGGAGATGTGTCGTCTTCAGCGATGAGAGTCGCTTCTGCCTTGGTGCCAATGATGGTCGTATGCATGTTTGGCGCCGTGCAGGTGAGCGCCACAATCAGGACTGCATACGACCGATGCACACAGGGCCAACACCCGGCATCATGGTGTGGGGAGCGATCTCCTACACTGGCCGTACACCTCTGGTGATCGTCGAGGGGACACTGAATAGTGCACGGTACATCCAAACCGTCATCGAACCCATCGTTCTACCATTCCTAGACCGGCAAGGGAACTTTCTGTTCCAACAGGACAATGCACGTCCGCATGTATCCCGTGCCACCCAACGTGCTCTAGAAGGTGTAAGTCAACTACCCTGGCCAGCAAGATCTCCAGATCTGTCCCCCATTGAGCATGTTTCGGACTGGATGAAGCGTCGTCTCACGCGGTCTGCACGTCCAGCACGAACGCTGGTCCAACTGAGGAAATGGCATGGCAAGCCGTTCCACAGGACTACCCAGCAGCTCTACGATCGTCTCCATGGGAGAATAGCAGCCTGCATTGCTGCGAAAGGTGGATATACACTGTACTAGTGCCGACATTGTGCATGCTCTGTTGCCTGTGTCTATGTGCCTGTGGTTCTGTCAGTATGATCATGTGATGTATCTGACCCCAGGAATGTGTCAATAAAGTTTCCCCTTCCTGGGACAATGAATTCACTGTGTTCTTATTTCAATTTCCAGGAGTGTATATGGATAACCTAACTGCGTCGTTATAGGGCATTATCTGTTATAGTTTGATGTATGCGACCAAATGTACATACTGCACTATCATTTATGTGCATTTGCAATCTAGTGTATGGTACTTGCAAAGCAATGGAGAGGAGATTTTACGATGATACGGAGATTGGGAGGCATTTTGCTGTGTTATTGGCTGGCGTTGAAATTACAAAACAACTGTTAAAATTGATAAAATTGACTACAGTATCTACTGCAGTGTTTATTAAGTACTTCCTCCTATATTGACAGTTTCTTCCACATTATGTCAGTCCAGTGGTACACTGTTGATTATCACATAATGATTGACTGACACCACTTGGTTGAGGTGGAGAGAGCCTTGGTGGAACTCTGAATATCTGCTATTTGTCACTGTGGAGTACGGGATAAAATGTAGAGATCATCACCTTCAGACAGCTGTTTGGCAGCGTTCCTCAATGCCGTAGACTTATCCCATTTCCATGTGTTACGGTGCCTTACACGTTTTTTCAGTGAGAGATATAACCTCTTTGTTTTTTTTTTCTGGCATAGTTTGTGTTGTTGGAGCTGCATGGTTTACACCATGCAATGTTCAGCTTTCCGTGAGAGCATATGAATCGAAATGTGTTAATGTAAGTTTAACACCGGACACAGGCCTCAAAGTCATGGGGAAAAAACAACATGTGTGGTGGTGGACAAAGCTGATGTCATACACTGCTTAGATGTGTTACATTTGAAAACCAATGTACTAACCTGCTTAACCGGATCTTCCATCGGTCTTTAGTAGAACAGTAATACTGTACAACAAAAGAAAACTAGCGCTATTCACTTATTATTAAGCTGCTTATGAAAGCACAACTCTGGATCCCTATATTGTGAATGGTAGTTTGTTGGATATGGTCTACCTCCAGTAAGTTTGAGAAAACTCTAAACAGGCCTTGCAAGTGACATCAACCACTGGCTACCTGCTCCAGTGGAGCGACTTGTTTATATGTAGTATGCTCGATGTCAACATGCAAAAGGTATTTGTTACAGTAAAATCTTACAGGAGATTCTATTACAAGGAGTGATATGGCTGTTTAAAGTTTGGATACGGATAGTCCTCTCAAAACTACACCTATTTTCCTAATAAAACTAATAGAAATCAGTTGATTGTCTGCTGGATGACAGAAACTTTACAGGCAGGTCCGTAGAAGGGAGTTATGGTGCAGAAATATCAAATGTAAGCACTCAGGTGGTATTTGTTTTCGATGTAACAGAAAAGAGAGGCACGGTAAAATCTTATAGGAGGTTCTGTTGCAAAACATGCTCTCACAATTTGTTGAGTGTGATATGACATCACTATGGTAAAATAGGACCTGCCGTACTGTATAAAACAGTAACACCCTCTTGAATTGTAGCTTGTTGAAAGTAAAAGAATTTGTTTGCGATATGTGAGCAAATGGCACGAAAGGCTGTATTCTGCAATGTTATTTCACATGTCTGAAATGTTTGTAATACACACATGCATAACAATTAGTTGATAGATACTGGTTTGAAAGTGAGGGAGTCTCTCAGGCCGTGTAATTTGTCCATCATGCTTAAATAAATTGGTTATAATAGATGATTTTTCTTGAGAGTTTAAATTCTCGCTTCTTCTTTACTTTGAAACGAAATGAAATGATCGTATAGCATTGCTGGCTGGGAGACCCCATTGCACGTCCTTTTTAGCTGACGCCACTTCGGCGACCTGCGAGTCGACACCCAGTCATCTCGAGGCAGAGAAAATCCCTGACCCCGCCGGGAATCGAACACGGGACCCCATGCGCGGGAAGCGAGAACGCTACCGCAAGACCACGAGCTGCAAACTTCCTTACTTTGGTGACTTCGAAATGACGAGGGCAGTCTGCAATGTTCGGTAGTTTTCGTAACAAAAATAGTGGAAGTTTTCTTCGATTTTATACACGGTGGACCTGTGTAGGAGATGTGAAATAAATTAATAATTTGTCAGATATACCACTTTTGAATACTGACTTCTGCAGATCTGTAATCGGCGGCAGGGCTAAAGTTTTTTTTTCACTTCACGGAATTCACAAAATAAGTGGAGGCGACGGGAGAGAGAGATGTGAATTGTATCCTACAGTCGAATGTAAAAGAATGACTGCATGCATGCCGATCTATATTGATAATTCAACCATCTGAAAAGAAGAATGGAATGCCCTCGTGCATGACGATTTCTGACTTGAACACAATGAATGCTCTCAAAATATTGCCATTCTGCTCATACAAGTATAAGAAAATGAACTGTGCCTATTTATGTGTTTTTTTTCTTAAATAGACGCTCACTTATAAGAGATGTTAAATACAATTATTGCAATGAAGTCCTCTCCTTGCAGAACGACGGGCGCTTATGGGGTGCGGTGTGGGGGCAGGCCCACTGTGTCTGTGGTCTCCAGAGGCAGCTGTGCTTTGCTCAGGTCACTGTTACATATTAGCGTCATTTATCTCACATTGTTTAGTGGACGTTAAGCCTTCTGTGTTGGCGAAGAGCTGCTACCTGAATAGTGCTGCCGGCATCACCCCAAGGCGGGCTGGGTGCGACCGGCGAGCGCGTGCTAGTCCGCCAGAGGGAGTCCGGTATGCTGCAAAGAAGAGACTGGTGCGCAGTAGCAACTGACAGTTTGAAAAACTCTGTGTCGCCACTGTAGGTGGAGCGAGTGAGGGAGGGATGGAGAGGAAGGGATGAGGGGTGGTAAGAGTGCCTCTAATTTCGCTGGTTCCTGATCATACGTTGAGGAGAATGCACGTTCGACTGCAGCACCTCTCTCCTGTCGCAATATTTTGGGACACGATTTTCCCTAGTCCCCAGTACATGTGTTGTGTTTTGACCTGTTGATCACGAGTGCTGGTTTTTTTTTCACGACCATTCTGATGTGTAATTATAACAGTGAAGCGTTTCCCGTCAGTTGTGGTAGCGTGTATTGGCTTTGGTTACGTGGGCTGAAGTGTCATTGTCGAGCAATGCAGGGGGAGGTGTCTGTAGCGAACTATGATGTTAAGCAGCGAAATATGCAGTCTTCAGCAGTATACTTACAGGTCACACACTTATTAAACCCCTCTCTGTCCAAATCCAGCATGTTCTCACTTGAACACAATTCCCGCCAAAAAAATAAGACAGTACCTTCCACTCCATCCATTTTCCCGCCAAGCTGTAGGTTAAACGCAGAGTGCCACTAGTATCGAGTGGTATTGTGAAATTTTTTCCCAGCCAGTTGTATTTTCGAACTGTATTGCGATTTTAGGCACTCCGTGTGTAGCACTGTGCAAATAGTTATGTAATTAGGATCTATCTTTACGATTAATTACGGAATTAGGACCGATCTTTACTTCAATTTCCCAACGAATATAAATATAGAACATTTACCTAAATTTTCTCCCCTGCATCTGGACAGTTTCCATGCGTTGGGGTGGTGCACTTAGGCTTTCTCTCCAGAAGGACCAGGGCTCAAGTCCCAGAAAGGGGCTCACCATTTTTATTTCCCACCAATTCCAGGGTGACGGGTAGAATGGGTCGTCAGCACAGCCCTGGGACGAAGAAATTCCAACCAAAATTCTAAATGCCCTCCAAAATGTGAAATTCCCACCAAAATTCGTAATTCCTACAAATAGGGTAGGTGGGGGAGGCGTAGAGGTGGGCATGGAGATGGACAAGGACATACGTGCCAGCTGGGGAAAACACATGGCGTCAACTGGGGTGGGTTATAGGGGCGGGTGGGAGATAATAATTGATTAGTTTAATTAATTGGTTTATCAACTTGATATCAAAGGTGTCCTCAGAGCCCACTTACCCTACAACTTTTGTTGGGTGTGCTTCGCACCTTAAGCCATAAAAAGTCACAGATTGCTGCGACAAATGAAGAAAAATGGAGTAGATTGTTTATCTTCAGCTACAGCATATTCTGGTTCGTATTTGCTTTCCAGAACGTAAGCACTCCAGTCACAAAAATAGCATGCTGAGCAAGAGAGAGACCACTTTTATTTCAGGCAGATCTCACATTCTCGAGCAATCTGTGTATATTCAGTATTGTGAGGTGTTTTGGTTGTTTTTTTTTTCGAGTAGAGTCGCAGTTTATTTGTGTGTTTTCCAAGTCTAACATTGCACTTCGTATCACGCAGCGTTCGTAATGTACTTCGGTACTGAGTTTTAATTATATAGTTTTCATTGAGCGCATAATTAGTTTCCTTTGACATTTAATTAGATCGATTTTCTTTAGTTCAAATTTTGCATTTCATTATGCTTAAATTTTGTTTCATGAGACTGTTCACATGCGCAGCATGGGGCCAACCAACAGTCAGTTTAGATCAGAAATTGAATAAGATATCTAAAGTACACGTTACATGAGGTGAAAGTTTTTGGAATCAGTATATGTTTTCTCATATACAGAAAATTTTTAATAGAAAGCTTACACATGTCGAACTTCTTCGCCTACGATACACCTCTGGTTTTGCGTGACTAGATTGCAACACAGGTTTTCGAAAGCAAATCACCGCTATGCTTATATGTACTACCATTTGTATTTTCTCTTTCAGCTATTGTTATTTTCATTGGCATACTTGTGTGTGATTTTTGGTGTGACATTCTTGGGATTCTTGAAAACCTCTTTGATCAGAAACTGAATAAGATATCTAGCGTACACGTTACATGAGGTGAAAGTTTTTTGAAATCAGCATATGTTAAGTATTCTCACATATAGAAAGTTTTTGATAGAAAGCTTACACATGTCGATCTTCTTCGCTTAGGATAGACAACGTCAGAGTACAGATTTTTCGCGCAATTTTTTTGTTATGCAGATATTGAATTCATTCTTGTTGTATTTACAGAAAAGCTCAATATTGTGTTTTTTGTGACTGGTGTTTGAAAATAATTTATTTCGTGAGGGGTAGAAATTTGACACAGTTGATTTTTCTTATGGCAATTAGTTGAGAATGCAGTTGGTTAAACGAGAGTGTGGATGAGTATAACAGGTTAGTGCAAGAGACATAAGCTAAAATATGTAAGTCACTGAATGGGGATAATAAATCACAGAAAGAATTTTTAGGTCTGTGAGGGACACAAGTAGGACACGGAAAGAAAATACTTCGTCACAGGTAGAATATTCAAAGAATCAGAAAGAAATGATTACGTAACAGAGAAAGCAGAAAGGTAGAATTCCTCTGAAGACACGCGTTATTATACTGAGCATTTGAGCGCAAGAATTACAAAACCAGCGACAATGTGATTTCTATGCATATTGACTGTCAAACGATGCCTGCCCGTGCTGGGTGTTAACCGTTTCTCAGTTTCTTAATACGCTCGTTTTCTCCTACTAAAGGAATTTTCCTCCACTGTAGGAATTTTCCTCCACTATCCTAATGTAACAGCGTCGAAAATAATTTAGAGACTTGTGAGCAACGACTAAGAATGTGTCACATTGGCTACAGAGTACATTCGGAGACTGACAAATTGGAAACTTCGATTACGTGCATTTCCTGACAGTAGCAAAATTTGAACCAGTTATAACAATGTTAAAATTAAAAAACAAGCGGCATTTCATTTAATTTCGACGCTTATTACAGAACAGCGATTTGCAATTCTGGTAATAAATAATGCTTCAGATCACACAGAATATACAGCTACTAAAACGCTAAACTTCGTTCACAGAAATATGTGGGACATCTTACTAATTGAACCAGGCACCACGTTAAACTGCCGGCCACGAAAAATAGAAATAGAAATTACACTCACAGTAAACATTTTCTAATAGGAAATGAAACACATTTTGACGGTACAACCATACACCTTTGAACAGGATCTTTTTTGCATACAGAATTAGCAGTCAGAAGTTATAAACTAAAATATTTAGTATCAGTTCCGATAAGATAAACGGATTACTGAGATTATACACACATCAAAAAAGTTTTGCTTCATTCCAGTTCCCAGAACTCCTGAAGACAGACTTTGACAGTGGATATTGTATCACAGACACAGTCCTTTTGATTGTTCAGATATGTCACTGCATGAGCAGCGCCTATTACTTTAGTAATAGTTTGTTCATTTATCTTATATGCAAAAATTGTCCATTTACTAAATTTGAAGTGTTATTGAATTTATAATTATCTGACAATAGTTATTGTACAAATACACACAAATGCTTACAAATGACTGACAAAATTTTGGTATGTTGGTATGTTGCCACCAAACGAATCAAAAATAATTTTTCTATTATTTGTTTTATAGTATCAAATCCAGCATGTGCATAATTAGATAAATGTAAATTTACCAGTTCAGCTTTGTTATTTTTTGGTTTTTCTCATAATTCATCAGTCATGAAGACGCCTTGAAAGTGTTTAATATTTATTGTTTTGCAAGCTTTCCTATGTCCAAATCACATAATGTTTTTGGATGCATGCTGATTATTTGTTGGATTTCGTTTTCTAAACCTGAACCTTTTTTTATCAGTTTTTTTGATTGTGCCATTTTTGGTTTTCCAATTCGTT
Organism: Schistocerca gregaria; assembly: GCF_023897955.1. NCBI lineage: Eukaryota > Metazoa > Arthropoda > Insecta > Orthoptera > Acrididae > Schistocerca > Schistocerca gregaria. The sequence continues at coordinate 853,478,209 of NC_064920.1, forward strand.
ATCACCTTTATTTTTATTGTAATTATATTTGCAACAGCAGCTGATCCATCATCTAATGAACAAATAGCAGTTAATTATAATAGATGAGGTCCCCTACTCCGAGGAGCATAGGGAATTATGTGGGGGACCTGCAACACTGCAAGGTCGTAGTAGAGGTGGTTTGCCATTGCCTTCCTCTGACTGTAATGGGGATGAATGATGATGATAAAGACAACACAACAACACCCAGTCATCTTGAGGCAGGGAAAATCCCTGATCCCACTGGGAATCGAACCCCGGACCCTATGCACGGGAAGCAAGAATGCTACTGTGAGCTGCAGACAGTTATAATAATACTGCCAAAATTAATGGAAAAAATCCTCCTTGCTTTGTTAATCTAGAGCCGTATTCTTTTTCGTTAGATATTCAATAGTTTTTCCACAATGGGTATACTTAATGTTATGAGAAAATTTCTACCTTTTTTATCTCTTTCTTTTTTGAGCATTAGTTATAAACTTTGAATGCTATGCCAGTGTTCATTATTAAGTTTAATTTTAATTGCTTTTTGTTTAGTTTTTACCGCTAGGTAGCGATTTGTAAACAGCACTGAAGTTATTCTTTTATACAGGGTGTTACAAAAAGGTACGGCCAAACTTTCTGGAAACATTCCTCACACACAAAGAAAAGATGTTATGTGGACATGTGTCCGGAAACGCGTACTTTCCATGTTAGAGCTCATTTTAGTTTCTTCCACCTATGCTCAATGGAGCACGTTATCATGATTTCATACAGGATATTCTACCTATGCTGCTAGAACATGTGCCTTTACAAGTACGACACAACATGTGGTTCATGCACGATGGAGCTCCTGCAAATTTCAGTCGAAGTGCTCGTATGCTTCTCAACAACAGATTGGGTGACCGATGGATTGGTAGAGGCAGACCAATTCCATGGCCTCCACGCTCTCGTGACCTCAATCCTCTTGACTTTAATTTACGGGGGCCTTCGAAAGCTCTTGTCTACGCAACCCCGGTACCAAATGTAGAGACTCTTCGTGCTCGTATTGTGGACAGCTGTGATATAATACGCCATTCTCCAGGGCTGCATCAGCGCATCAGGGATTCCACGCGACGGAGAGTGGATGCATGTAACCTCGCTAACAGAGGACGTTTTGAATATTTCCTGTCACAAAGTGTTTGAAGTTACGCTGGTACGTTCTGTTGCTGTGTCTTTCCATTCCATGATTAATGTGATTTGAAGAGAAGTAATAAAATGAGCTCTAACATGGAAAGTAACCGTTTCTGGACACATGTCCACATAACATTTTCTTTTTTTATGTGTGAGGAATGTTTCCTGAAAGTTTGGTTGTACCTTTTTTTAGCACCCTGTATAGGTGAACATTTTTATGAGGATGAATATTTTTTATAGTTCTCGACTATTTTCATCAAATTCAATGTCCATACCTAATTTTTTCCCATACATTATTCCTCTAACTGCTGTTGCAGCTTATTTTTCTCCTCATAAAGCATCAGAAGCATGCATTCTCATTTACAGCTAACTGAAGTTCTTTATCTGCTTCATGGTTTTTCTCTAAATCTTTATGACCTTTATAGACGATGTCACATTGCTTACAAGCTTCATCTAATGGATTAATTCCTTGATCTCTTCTCATTAAATTTCCATTTTTTCATTTTATTTTATTGGGATTATGATCAGAACATAATGCTCATGATTGGTACAATAGCTTCACATACTTTGATAAATCAACAGTATTCAATTTTGTAATCAAATAATCCATAGTAATCTGTTTTTAGTTAAAAGATTCATCTGTCCATCTGTACCTTCATGTTCTTATTCAACGATTTTTAATTTATTTCTGTTGAATTCATCTGGCAAACAACAAACAAATTTAAACCTACCATAAGGTGTTAATTGTAAAACTTTAACTTTACTACAGTTGATATATTTTATCAGTTTTCACCTATATTTATATGTTAACATCATGCTCCACTTTTTTATTTTTTTCTCTTCTGCACAATTATTCACTGCAGTGTGCATTTCTGATACACTTAATGTGTGATCAAACTGTGGACTTTCACATTGTTTTAATTTTTCATATTTATTCAGTGGCACCAGTATTTCTCATTCACTCAATGTATAATCAAACATAGAACATTTATCATCAGACTGTTAGTAATGTGGACTTTGATATCCTAGAAAATTCCTATGATATGTAATGATTTATTTTTCAGTTTCCCTATTTTCTGCAATAGCTTTCAGAAAATTATCATTTAATCCTGAAATTCCTTGTTTTACCTGCTTGATTGCATCAATAACAGGCTGGTTGTCTTTGTTAACATTTACATTATCTGTTCTTGGTTGTTATTTCTAAAGTTTTAATGATTTTTTCAATTTTTCAGTTTTTTATTTTATTTAGCTTTTCTAATAACTTTTGAATTGTACACATTCTGCATACTAAGTCCTTTCAGACGATTATATTTTGCAACGATTTACTATAGACAAACATTAACAAATTATTTTTATGTGTTAAAAAATCTTTAATTTGATATTTGTATCTACCTTCAGTGGGTTTTCTAGTTATAACTATTGCAAAAAATTCGAACTCATCGTCATTTCAGCATTTACTTCAATGTTCTTTAAAGTGATCAAACTGTGAATAACCATCAACAAACTTATGGTAAATATGATTTAAATTTGTATCATCTTGTGTAAGTATATTTAAAAATTTAGATCATGTCTTACTAATTGTTTTGCTAATTTTAATAAAAACAACCTAATTCCTTTACTTCTGTCTCTAGTAAAATCTTATGTAACTAAATCCTAATTTTCAAGAATGGAATCATCGAATACTACAAGTGAATTACCTTGACAGTCATTTATTGTTATAATTTTTTTGTTATTCTCAATTAAAGTAGTAATCATATGATTATTTTCATCTTACAGTCTTTTGCACATTTTTATAAAACCTTGATATTTTGGTTGATCTAAGCTTGTAAACATACAGATGCTTGGTTTTATTCCAATTCAATCATCCTGAAGCTAGAATACAATAGTAGATCATTAATGTAGGTTTCCACCTCTGCTTGACTCTGTTATTCCACATTTAATAGAATTAGGCTAGAGCTTATCATGTTTATTTTTCGACTTCTCCTCTGGTTTTCTTAGTTTTGGTTTCCAACCAGTTTTCATTTAATGAATAATATTTTTGTTTATAGTAAATGAGTCACTTACTTCATTTGCGTGGGAAGTCATTGTGTTCTCGGAAAGCGATTGACACTTCCTATATGAGAAAACTACAGCAGTCTTGTACCAAGTGGTTTTTATACAAAAGTTGTAGCTCCAAGTATTAAATCGAAAAATAATAAACTGTATTGTACTGGAGAGACAATAGAAATTCCTGTTGGTCAATAGACGTTCAAAAGCTTAGAAACATTTACTGATTTAAAAGAAAAAACTAATATATTCACATAAAGGAATATGAAATTTTATTATTTTATTATTATTATTATTATTGAAAGTCATGTTAAATTGCGTATGGATATAAATTACAGTATTGGAAGTCCGTTTGGATTTAGTAGCCAAACTATTCTTGTTAATGAAAAGACTGTTGCTAATGATGTTGCTAAAATTATTCCATTCAAGTTAATCAACATAAATTTTAATCCCAGCTGATGGAATGTTTGTAAAGCATACAGATCAGAAAGTAACATTACTGTTTCATTCAAACCTAATGCTGAATGTCATGTATTGCTAATTTATGAACTATATTATCCTGCATATATTGCAGTTCACAATAAAAGTCACTGTTTAGAAATTACTGTAATTGATGTATATGATAATTTAATTGACTTATGTAGTGCTTATGCCCTCTGAATGACAAAAGTAAATACAACCTAAATGTTCCTAACAAGGTTAGTGAAATTGACATTCACATAGCAGATGGATAGCTTCATCTTAATCATGGTCTATTATACACCAGCTTTAAGACAGTTAAAGCTGAGGGGTCGGATTACCCAACATCCAATAAAAATTAATAGGTAATTATGTGGCAAAGCTATTTGATTCTATAACCATAAAAAAAGGAAACAATATTTTATCTTGTACTGAACACCCTTTTATTTCATCATCAGTTTTGTAGCATTAGACGTCATCTCTTGCTGATAACATTAGCATAGAAGGTCATATACTTATAGTGGAAAAATAAAGAACAAGAATAAAGACGTGCTTTATCCTTTTGGAAATCTTGCTGAATTTTTCAAAGATTATATGGAGACCTTTCTGTTATTTTTGCATGGTCTTATAATGCTGGAGAAGTTGGTCTTAGATGGTCCGTTTTCAGTGATGCTGGAATTGAAATAAGAGATTCTTTTACTAATGAATGTAGAATTGTTTTAGAATCTGTTGGTATATGTTATCGAAATTGAGCCAAATAATGAGCAAGAGCAACAAGAAATATAATGAAAAATCCCAAAAAACAATATCTTTGTATGAATTACAAACTATGGAAGTCGCTGCATTGTGTAGTAAGAAGAATTCTGAATTAGATATTACAAATTTCTGTAACTCAGCGGTATCACAAATGTCTTACTTCATATTCATTACATTTCAGACAAATCAAAAAATTAATCAGTTGCCTGATTTGTCATTATTTGATCATGTAAAGTGTGTGCAGTTTATGTTAAGAATGAATGAAATGAAATTTCTCCACAAGAATTGTGGAACGTAGACCCACCAAATAATTATTTGAATGCTTACAATTCTTTTCTGAATTTTAAATGAATTACAGAGTTGAAAGGCGATGTTGATATAAATACAGATATGGATAATTTTGTAGCTGATTATCCAATTTATGTCATAAATAAGACTCATAGGAAAAATGTATTTGATATTTAAAAAAATAAAAATTAAAAAGTGCTGCATGTTCATGTAACTGATAATGATAAATTTCCTCCTGGCACTCTAGCTTATGTAATTATGTATGGTAAAAAGAATCCCACATATCAACACAAGGTTAATATTTGGCTGAGAAATAAACAAAAGTCAATCCATTTGGATGCTGGCAGGTGGCAGTAGCAGTATATAGATCCCATCTGCATGAGAGAACTGACTCGAATGACATATTCAGAAAATGGGCATGACTGATATAGATATCACACCATGCCCTCTGCTTCACTCTGCCTATTTACCTCCGCCTCACTTGATTAGCATGTCTGCACTGTTTGGACGGCAATTGATAACTTCGTTTATAGATGACACGGAGGCAGTCTCCATTGAAAACAGTGTAGGAATAAACTTCGTTTTCCAAGCAAAACATTCCTTTTTAATCTGGAGCGTTCAATGAATGTTTATACGCAATGAGGCAAAGGCAATAGTGTATTTACATCTGAAACAAATCGATGGAAACGTCTTAATTTGAATGAAGTGTGTAACTCAAATACTCACTATTTACGATTTGTAGACAGTTTATCCTAGCCCCAATGGTCAAATCTGATGCTTTAGATAACGGTTCGGCCAAATCATTTTCTGTTATGCATTCTTCAAGAATATCTTGTAGCTGTACTGGCAGCTCTCTCTCACCTGGCAGCTGTCGTCTGGCAGCTCAACAAGCAACAAACAGAAGAAATGGGACAGCAGCAGTAAAAACCTGACACACCACCAGCACAAGAAAAAACCCAGAGGACAAAATGAGAAACAAAAAAAAATATCAAGAAAAATACCCTCCAGGTTTCTCTGATATAATGCAACCGGTTCTAACGTGTTTAAAAAATTAGTGAGCTAGAAGAAAACGTTTTTTATAACATTGCTGGAGGGCAGTGAATTCAGGATCTTTGATGTCGAATACTTGGTCGATTTGCTATTAAAGTTTTGACAGTATAAGTGTATTTACTCTGAATGTGGGTTTCATTTCGTTCCCTGTGTATCGACTGCCGAGTGTCATCAAAAGACAACAGACATCTGGCTAGCCCGTAGGCCTGCATGTGCACTCCATAAGTACTCTGTTACCCAAGTGGCCGCTTCCCTTGAGTAATGCACCTGTGACCCATGAAACACTTCTCCACCATATACCGTATGTCAAGAAATCTGCAACCAAGACTGTCAGACTGTCGACAGTGCCTTTGGTTGCGACTCCTCTCCCTGTGTGGCTGCTCAGACCCTGCTGAAGAAGCGACCACCTATCCAACCACAGGGCGATTGGGCTCGGCCAGATGGCAAGCCTCCATATTCACTCTCCACCTCAAGCGACGGACCGCGTAACAGATCGCCACTTGTCGTGCGGTGAAGGCGGGTCACCCGAGTCGGGTGCTCTGGAAGGTGTCTTGACAGCAGAGCCGGTTGGCGAAATAAGCGACACCCGAGGTGCCACATACGACGCGCTGAACCTCCGCGACCGCTACACTCTGAGGCAACAGCCTGTAGACCGCTGAGCGTGACCAAAAATGTCTTCATCTGTTTGTGAACTGCAGCCAGCATCCGCACACAGCAAGCACACATAGTTATCCATCCTAGTACTACTAACAAGAATTAACCAGAAAAGTGCAAGGAAGGATAAATATTTATCTAGATACCCTCCTAATGCGTCACTAACGTAGGCTGAAGCCATACTGAGGTGCGTCGATGGCCGTTCAATAGAAATAACTGTGCTACAGACAGTGCGAATCTACAGTTTACGGTCACAAAATCGCAAGATTATACCTTTTAAATAAAAAAAAAACACGCAAGGAATTTTTGAATTAAACAACGGAAAAGCACAGAAACACTTGATATGTAATTTGCTGGTTTACTGGTGTGTCGCAAGTGGCAGTTGTTAGCCTCTCCCGTTTTTCATCATCATGTAAAATGATACTACAGCATACACACAGTCCTTACAGTCATCTACACTCATTATATACACTTAAAACATAACCCCGTTTACGTCATGGAAAGAGTCATAGTGTGCGGAGGAGGAATATCCTTTCTGATTAGGTGATTGAATAACACCTCAGAAATTCTTCCCGTAACAGGTGCTCCATATCTGTAAGTAGGCTGATTAGGTTTTTTTATTGGTAACGCCACGTTGCGCTTTGTATGAAAATCACTTGCTGTGCTGTTTGCAGTCTGTGGCTAGTTTGCATTGTTGTCTGCCATTGTAGTGTTGGGCAGTTGGCTGTTAACAGCGCGTAGCGTTGCGCAGTTGGAGGTGAGCCGCCAGCAGCGGTGGATGTGGAGAGAGAAATGGTGGAGTTTTGAAATTTGTAAGACTGGATGTCATGAACTGCTATATATATATATATATTAATGACTTTTGATAATATTAAGGTAAATACATTGTTTGTTCTCCATTAAAATCTTTCATTTGCTAACTATCCCTATCAGTAGTTAGTGCCTTCCGTAGTTTGAATCTTTTATTTAGCTGGCAGTAGCGCTCGCTGTATTGCAGTAGTTCGAGTAACGAAGATTTTTGCGAGGTAAGCGATTTGTGAAACGTATAGGTTAATGTTAGTCAGGGCCATTCGTTTGTAGGGATTTTTGAAAGTCAGATTGCGTTGCGCTAAAAATATTGTATGTCAGTTTAAGCACAGTCTTGTATAATTTTTCTAAGGGGACGTTTCATATCTTCCTTAAGCATCAGATTCGCCTTTCCTACTAGAGATTTTATGTGTTCCTACCATTTTGCATCACACCTGTACTGTCTAAATAATATAGGAGGCTCTAGAAGTTTAACAACAATTTTGTAGTTGAATACTATTGAACCCTCTTTCGTTCTGGTATTAGTTGGCATTTACCTGTATTTAAAGACATCTGTCACTTAGTACACCAACTGCATCATTACGTTCAACCATCAACGATACTTCTGCGTAATATACAGAATTATCAGCGAACAGTCTCCACTTATTACTGAATTTACCTGTACTTATGCAGTCTGATGACCTTAACGGTCGTATTAAGTTTTCTAAGGACACACCTCAAAGATTATTGTTTTGCTTTTCGAAGGTTATGTCATTCAAGCTTAAAATATTAATCAGGATTCCTTATCAGAGGAAGGTTAGGGACGTTGTGTTCATTAGGCTGTGCTCCACAACTTCAATAAAATAAACTTCATGATAAAAGAAAGGCGCACCATGAAGGAATTATCCGAACAGGACAGAAGTCGCTGGATGTGATATATATACACAGAGAAAAAAATTATTACAGTTGCAGAAAAACTGGATGATTTATCCAACAGTAGGAGCTTCACAAAGTGAGTATGTCAATAACGCGTTGGTCCACATCTGACCCTTATAGCACTGACCGATAGAGTTGTTGGATGTTCTCCTGAGGATATCGCGTCAAATTATGTCCAACTGGCGCGTGAAATCGTCAAAATCCGAGCTCGTAGGAAGACCCTCCCTATATTGCTCTTATCGTTCTCAGTTGGGGCATATACGAAGACCCTGCTAGCCTATGTACGGTTTGACAAGCTCGAAGATAAGCAGCAGAAGCTCTTGTCGTGTGCGGGCGCAGTGTGAGCGCAAGATGCCTTGCTATGAAAGGCAACAAAACCGGAGGTAGAATATCTTCGACGTCCTCTATGCTGTAGGGGTGTCGTGGATGACAACCGAAGGGATCCTACTATGATAAGAAATAGCACCCCAGACTATCATTCCGGGATATCGGTCCATATGGCGGGCGACAGTCAGGATGGTATTCAATTGCTTACCAGGGCGTCTCAAGACACATCTTCGGCCTGGGATCTCGTTGAATGCAGTAGAATTGTCTTCAGTGATTAGTCCCGCTTAGAATTGAGTCGTATGACCAACGAAGACGTTTCTTGAGATGCAATGGACAAAGGTTTCTCCCAAACGTGACTGTCACCCGCTACATGCCCGAAAACAAGGAGTGATGCTCTGGGGTGTCACTTCTTTTCATAGCAGGTCTCCTTTGGTTGTTATCCACGACACCCTTACATCGCAGCGGTAAGTCAACAATATAACACGCCCCGGTTTGTTGGCTTTCGGAGTTAGCCATCCCACACTTACTTTTCAGCAAGATAACGTCAACGAGCAGCTGGAAAGAGTTTTTACTGCTTTTCGCGCTTGCCAAAAATTACATTGGTGACCAAGGTATTCTGATCTATCCCCGAATCACAACGTTTGTAACATTGTTGGTATGGCCCTCGGATTTCAACGATCTGATTCGTCAGTTGGACAGAATTTGGCAGAATATTCTTCAGGAGGACATTCAGCAACTCTGTCAATCAGTTCCAAGTTGCTTGCATAATGGTCGGAGGTGGACCAACGCGTTACTGACTTGCTCAGTTTGTGAAGCTCTTTCTCTTGAATAAACCATCCAGCCATTCTGACAATGTATTCATTTGTTTTCTGTACGTGCACATCACATCCACCGATTTCCGTCCCATTCGGATAATTTCTTCGTGGTATGCCGTTTTTATTTTGTCCTAGAGTGGACATTTTCATGTGTACCACCAAAAGCTGCCGAAGTTTTATAATTTTGTAACTAGTTTCAACCATTTACGCCATTATCTCACATACTATACAGCCGAAAATGGTATATACCACGTGTCTCAAATCTGCTGTGTTTTTGCTATACTCTTCTTGGTCCGATAAAATACTTCACATTCTACTCATTGACGCCAGATGGTGCAGCCAAGTGTAGGAACTAGTCAGAACTGAGACATAATACGAGACATCACTGTGCAACCTGTCCTAGCATTTTCGGACGAATGATGCACAGGGGGAGATTATTCAGCATCAGAATGGGTTGGTCAACAATCCACTCACTAAATAACAACTCTGTAACATTCTTCTGCCGCAAAACATTTTGTTGAGTGGTAAGAGCTTCTCAGATTTAGTGAAACACTTACTTGCACTCGTCGTTTCTTTTCTTACATTAGTGTAGGAAGAAGAAAGTAAGGAAGTTCAAAACTTCAACTGTGTCATTGTAAAATACTTCGCAAATGTATTGCGTAGTTTTCGGTGTTGGTCTGCAATAGCTAACTGGGTCTGTTCATAAGTAGCAGCAGTACGAATAATATAGGTGCTGTTTTCACGATAGATCGTAAATTTATCCTGCATGTGACGTTTACCAACGGTACATTAAATATACCTCCTGCTTTTTGCTAGAAATATTTGGTAGAACTGCCACTGCTTTTACACTTACATATTTTCTCGACGTTTGTCCTGAATTAATCATAGCAACAGCTCCTTAATACGCTACAGTAAAACATAATTGAGCTTCAGGACGTAGTAACAAAGATGTGTCCTCGGTCTCCTTAAACACACTCAAGAGATAAGGAACGACGAAACAAAAGAAAAGATAAAGACCCATTAAAACAATGAAACATCATGTGAGTTTATTTCAATTTCATGTGTATGTTCTGATATTTTGAGCAAGGAAACTATATTTAACAGCTTTTACGTTTATGTCTCTCAGTGAAATTACTCAAATTACGTCAACGTCAAATGTCGAAAAGCTGCAAACCATCTGTCAAGATGATATAGTTGCGATGCTGTAAAAAAGTGATGTGGTAGCAAACGGGACGCTGTGCCTGCTATAGCTTATCGTAGTCAAGGCTGCCGTCCATGATCTTCTTGATGAAACTGGCGTGTGCTTCTCCACTCATGAGTGAAGCTTTCACTGCGGGATCCTGCTTCATGGCTGCTCCCCACGCCAACTGGAAGGGAAACTTAATTAGAAATTTGTCGTGGCACAGCGGTAACATCAAAGTAAACAGAAGTTAGTGATACGACAGTAGTTTCTTTAATTCGTGTCGCGATGAGAATTTTGTCTATGAAATAGCAAATTTCTCTAAATGTTTTACGTTGAGTGCATTAAATCGTACCAAATCATCGCTTAATTAAACGAAGCTTTATCTTCATTAATTTTAATTAAACAATAGTTATTAACTAATATATGCGAGGACATGTGGGAAAGAAAATGTCTTATACCGTTTTGAAAACTCTTAAAGTATTTTAAATAAATCAAACTTTATTAAAAGTCTGTATCTATATTCTTCATGTCCACATATTTATTTCTCAACAGTTATCCTGGGTACGAGCACATTTCTCCCAACGAGAGACCAGTTTGTTAATACCATTCCTCTAGAATATTTAACTTTCTTGACGAAGAAACAATCTCACCTCTGCTTGCACTGCTTCATCACTATTATTACAGTGGCCCTCTAATGTGTTCTTCAAGTTCTTCTGATAGAAGAGCTAGAGATCCAGCGAAGAGCGGTTCTAGGCGCTTCAGTCCGGAACCGCGTGACTGCTACGGTCGCAGGTTCGAATCCTGCCTCGGGCATGGATGTGTGTGATGTGCTTAGGTTATTTAGTTTAAGTAGTTCTAAGTTCTAGGGGACTGATGACCTCAGATGTTAAGTCCCATAGTGCTCAGAGCCATTTGAACCAATCTACCCACCCTCCGTTCGCGAGGGGTACAGAGAAGAGGAAATCACTTAGTGGTACCAGAGTACCCTTCGCCACAAACCATCAGGTGGATTTCAGGGTACTGATACAGATGTGGATCTCTGAGCTCTTTCATGCGATCCTACACGATATGACTTTGACTGACAATCTGGGAAGAGTAACAAGGCTGCCCTAATCAGAGGAGCAGCTCAGGTATTGGTAGGAGCATTAAACCGAAAGTCACCTCATGTGATTAGAGGAGACCTGAGTACTTCGGGCGGTGTTCCTAGTCGTTTCCTGAGCGTTTGACAGTGTGGCCTGACGACCTATTGTTGATTTTACTTGAACAAGGATCGCTTGTCTAGCTTACCAGCTCCAATCACGACGACAGGATCTTCCGTGAGGGAGCCGAGGCCGGACTGTCCACAGTACGTTTTTTCTAAGCTGGCGTGCTACAATGCTCGGTCCTTGGAGGCGTCCTGTACAGGTTTCACACTGCTATGACACACCTGATACGGACAAGAGGCCTCTCTTCCCGGGATCTTCAGTAGTTTGCTGCTTTATTTCCTAACATATTAATAACTGAGGTGGATACATGTCAGATTTAATAGTATGAGGAAATAATTTCATATTATCAACTTCAGTAATGTGTCTGTTCCATAACGATTTTGAAAATACAGAAGTAACTTCTTTGGCGATAATTAAGAAATCATGATTTCGTCTTAAGTATGAAATTAATCTACTCATATCAAATACTGAGAGAGTAATCGTCAGTTCTCTGGGATATAACAAGTTTTTTGTATCGTCTATGAAGTTTAGTTCTTATGACATGTCCAAATCGACCAAATCATTCATATCAAATATATAAATGTTAGAGCATTGCCACGCAGTGGATAAATTTTTGCAGACTCTCATGGCAGTTGTAGTGATAGATTTTGGGACACTTGCACGAACTAAAATTTTTCACTTCTGAGAATCTAGGAAGCAGTGAACTTGTTTTGCTGCAATTTGTGACGGGCATTGCTTGCGACAGAGCTGAAAAATATTTCCAATCTTTTCCTGAAGCAACACTCCTGCTGGACTGAGAAAGTTTGCTAGTGGGTTTTATAGTTATTGCTTTGAGAAATGAACTCTTGAATAATAGGTTTTCGCGTTTGCATTGTACTGTTGAACTGTATTATCGATTATTTTTATTAACAAGAATTGAATCCACAGTAATGTGTGACCACCGTTTATTGATATTTGAGTAATGTCACTAAACATTTATTCGATTTGAGTTATATTTCTTTTGTGTTACTCAACAATATTAACCTTACATAATATATTCATTCACTACTTCATCGATATTAATAATTGGCTAAACTGCCTATAAATTATTAGAATTACGTATCGCGTAGCTAAAATGTGACACAAGCGGTCGTAGCTATCTCAGATAGTGGAGCAAAGACCACGAAGAGAAGTGGACGTTAGTGGATTGGAGAAGTAAAACTAACAACTGCATCACAAAATACAACTCATATTGTATGTCTATACCAGAAAATAAGCCATGAGCATGATTTCACGAACACACAAAGCATTCTTTAGTGCTTTCCCATTCTGTATAGAAGATGATTCAGCTTCCCCTACTGATGCCGTTTAATGCAACTCGCAATGTTAGGCCTGGTCTTCAAAAACCGTGTGCAAGATTTTCATATTGTCTCGCTCGCTACGCGGAAACTATAAGTCCCACAGAAAAAAAGGAAACAGGATCCTTTTGCAGGAAATTTAATGTAGTTAAATTTTGTACTGGCTTGCGTTTCTCTGGAGTGCACGGTTTTCGAACTGTTCAGGAAAAGCGTACAAACGTGAACTTCAAAGGCACCTCCACACCCACACTCATCGTTGACTAATCAGGTTTTCTAACAGTATTGTTATGCAAAACCTACACAAACGTCAATTTTGCGATTTGTAAATGCTCGACTAAGTGTCGTTACGAATACCAAAAAAGGACGAATTTGGGAAATAATACGTACAGTCGCAAATTTTTGTGCAGTGGTAGAAGTGAGTGCCACGAACAACATACTAAATATGTAGACCAGTGGGGGCTGAATTGGGAGGGGGTGGGGGGTGTTTGTTCATCTCTGTACGTTTTCCTAGAATAATACGAAAACTATGGCCACTAACAAAAATATATTTCAGTACAAAATTAAGCTACATCAAATTTCCTACAAAAGTGGTCTGATTATTTTTCTGTAGGACTAATAATTTGCATATAGCAGAAGAAAAAGTATGGAATTCTCGCACTTGGTTTTGAAGGCCAGATACAAAATTATGCTTTGTATAAAACGATATTGGTAAGAACATCTGTATGTCAACTAACGAGTTGTATCTTATTCGTTAACGATACATGTAATGAAGGAATTGAAATGATTTTAGCAGCTAGGAGTGCTGAAGCAATTTGCATTCATATCAGCGACGCCTAGAGTGATTTGATCTGGCTCTCTTGTATCGGGTTTTCGATGACAGATTGGATGCACTTGGTGAAACAGTGTCAAGACTAGCAGATAATGTAAGCAGTGTCGAAAGATTTCGAAAATATAGCAGTATTTATTTGAAAGGGAAACTTAACGTATGGTTTGGTTTGACTTACAAAACATTAGAAACAGAATATAGCATGCACCGCCATCAGTTCAGATTCATTAACAGCAGAAAGACCATTTACCATGTTGGAGGGCATTGAAAAATCGAAAATTATTTATCTCAACTCTCTACCGAAATTATGGGTCGCACATATCTCTGTCTCAGGTTTTTTTTACGGAGATTATGCAAGGCATAGTAATAGGAATAGTCCTCCCATCTGGGCCCGCATCTCGTGGTCGTGCGGTAGCGTTCTCGCTTCCCACGCCCGGGTTCCCGGGTTCGATTCCCGGCGGGGTCAGGGATTTTCTCTGCCTCGTGATGGCTGGGTGTTGTGTGATGTCCTTAGGTTAGTTAGGTTTAAGTAGTTCTAAGCTCTAGGGGACTGATGACCTAAGATGTTAAGTCCCATAGTGCTCAGAGCCATTGTGAACCAGTCCTCCCATTGTCTTTACGGCAATGAGTGATGAACGAGACGATCAGAGTAGACTCACGAGTCTGGGGAAGTCCTGCAGCGGCAGCTTGACGTCTGGGTGCATCGTACGCAGCCCCTCCATGCGCTCCGCCCACGGCCAGATCATGTAGTCCAGCATGCCGGGCCTCGCACCTGCAACACACACATCCAGCAGCGTGAGGACACGCCACGTCTCAGGCAAAGGGTACGTACGTCACCGTGACCAGGACCATTTTATTTCTCAGTGATATCTCAGACGAATAAAGTGAGCGTAAATTAAACATAATTTGTGAAATGCTCAATCTAAATTAAACTCCAGAATAAACTGGTTTACCTCTTATAACCTGAAACAATGTCCATTCATTAGGTACGCCTCAGTTTCCTGTGAGCAGTGAGTCAAGAGGTGATTTATCTTCGACCAAGGCGATGTGCACCATCAAGATGACATTTCCCGATCAAATAGGCTAGTTGTTTTTAGACTGTCAGTATAGCATATGCGAAGTTCCCTACTTCATACACATGATGTAGGGCACTGTCTAGTTATCCATTTGATAAGTGAGACTGAATATTTCGAGAGAATGTTACGTGATCGGTATCGAACATGTTTCTGGTGTCTTCGTCTCGACCTTTTCTTATTTCTGTAATTTATGCGACTTGTAAGTGATGATAGACAAAAACCGGAAGCAAATCCATCAGACAAGAAATCATAAATGTGAATTATGAGAATTTATTCCATTAAAGGTACAAGTTTAATATCTTACAGCATTTAGATTATACAGACATAGACGAAAGGGACGATTACATATTTTTTTAAAAAATGAAGTGATCGTATGACGTTATTGACGAAGGCGTTATTTTGTCGTCCAGTGTCCTATATTTGAGGCCATTTTGGCGACTATGCATCTTTCTGATGAAGATAAGGTGAAATGGTTACAACAGAAACACCCAGACTCCGATTGAACACAACCTGTGACGCGGCCAGGAATCAACCCCGGGACCCAAAATCCATAGACGGCTTAACCACTAGACCACCGACATGCCGACCACAATTATGCAACGCATTATGCAATACATGGTATTAAATGAATGCAGGTTAATGTTACCTCGTGTTGATTTCTTTTCCGTCTGAAATGATTTAGTCTTGGAGACATTCCATGATTCACACATTTTAACCACTTTGCGGTCAGTCTTCCATTGAAATACAAAGGCATGCTAAAAAGCAATGGCTCTCAACTTTTTGTGTGAAAGATCTTAAAGCTTTGTAAATATAGCAATCTTTATCAATATTCTACATCTTTATTCTTGATGTCTGGTTATTTATTTCTCAACATAGTCACCCGGTGACGAACACATTTCTCCCAGCGAGAGATCACTTTGTTGATTCCGACACTGTAGATAGTTTTACTTTTCTGACGGAGCCACAACCTCCCTCTGATTGATCGCTTTCAAGACGAGGTACTCGAAAGTGTTTTTTGTGTTTTGGAAACAGATGAAAATCGAATGGGACCAAGTCGCGACTGTATGAGGGGTGATCGATGATAGAGAAGCCAAAGTGTCAGATTGTTGAAGATGTCACAGCACTTGGGTGTCGTCTGGCATTGCCATGCTGAAGGAGAGGCTGCCCCATGTGTGGACGATCTCTTTGAATTCCTGAAACTCAATTACAGCACGTTGTTTCTCACACACCGACATACACTACTGGCCATTAAAATTGCTACAGCAAGAAGAAATGAAGATGATAAACGGGTATTCATTGGAAAAATATATTATACTAGAACTGACATGTGATTACATTTTAACGCAATTTGGGTAGATAGAACCTGAGAAATCAGTACTCCGAACATCTACATCTGGCAATAATAACGACCTTGATAAGCCCGGACATTGAGTCAAACAGAGCTTGGATGGCGTGTACAACTTCAACACGATACCACTGGTGTATTGTGACGAGCCAGTTGCTCGGCCACCATTGACCAGACGTTTTCAGTTGGTGAGATATCTGGAGAATGTGCTGGCCAGGGCAGCAGTAGAACATTTTCTGTAT
Organism: Schistocerca gregaria; assembly: GCF_023897955.1. Classification (NCBI taxonomy): domain Eukaryota; kingdom Metazoa; phylum Arthropoda; class Insecta; order Orthoptera; family Acrididae; genus Schistocerca; species Schistocerca gregaria. Next base: position 853,494,707 of record NC_064920.1, read on the forward strand.
CCAGAAAGACCCGTACAGGGCCTGCAACATGCGATCGTGCATTATTCTGCTGAAATGTAGGGTTTCGCAGGGATCGAATGAAGGGTAGATCCAGGGGTCGTAACACATCTGAAAGGTAACGTCCACTGTTCAAAGTGCCGTCAATGGGAACAAGAGGGGACCGAGACATGTAACCAATGGCACCCCATACCATCACGCCGGGTGATATGCCGTTATGGCAATGACGAATACACGCCTCCAATGTGCGTTCACCGCGATGTCGCCGAACACAGATGCGACCATCATGATGCTGTAAACAAAACCTGGATTCATCCGAAAAAATGACGTTTTACCATTCGTGTACCCAGGTTCGTCGTTGAGTACACCATCGCAGGCGCTCCTGTCTGTGAAGCAGCGTCAAGTGTAACCGCAGCCATGGTCTCCGATCTGACAGTCCATGGTGCTGCAAACTTTGTCGAACTGTTCGTGCAGATGGTTGTTGTTTTGCAAACATCCCCATCTGTTGACTCAGGGATCTAGACGTGGCTGCACGATCTGTTACAGCCATGCGGATAAGATGCCTGAACTCACCGGTTCCATATTCTGCTAACAGTCATTGGATCTCGACCAACGCGAGCAGCAAATGTCGCGATACGATAAACCGCAATCGCGATAGGCTACAATCCGACCTTTATCAAAGTTGGAAACGTGATGGTACGGATTTCTCCTCCTTACACGAGGCATCACAACAACGTTTCACCAGGCAATGCCGGTCAACTGCTATTTGTGTATGAGAAATCGGTTGGAAACTTTCCTCATGTCAGTACGTTGTAGGTGTCGCCACCGGCGCCAACCTTGTGTGAATGCTCTGAAAAGCTAATCATTTGCATATCATAGCATCTTCTTCCTGTTGGTTAAATTTCGCATCTGTAGCACGCCATCTTCGTGGTGTAGCAGTAGTGAATGTATTTACGTTACACACCACCACGTTACACGCAACAATTTGGCGCCCTGCAGCGGCAAAGGATTGCAGCTTGCGTCAGCGAAGCGGGAAAATCGAATGAGTAATATGCATGACCTGTAATACCTCAATCTATATTGATAACAGAGTAAAAGATTCAGAGGGATTACTTTTTAGCACTGCTTCGTAATTACACATGCGTGAGACTATATATTTCTTCCGTAGCAATGAACATCACCAAACGCATGTTTTCACCCATGATAACTTCCTAATACTGGAACACGAGGAAAAACTGAACATGTGTTGTGCCAACAACTGAGGCGAATGGACAAGTGATAGTCACGGATGACGTCGCGGTGATTATCTGACGCTGGGTATTATGTTAGGTCTTGCATAACCAATCCATATCAGTGTCCGACAGGTGTATAGTAATCTCAAAGCGTTGCATAGCGCTACAAGGCCATCAGGAATTCACCAGCAGCTAGTGAACGCCCATGTTTGGATGGGAAGCAAGGTAGCCGATGAATACGAAAGCAACAGCAGGCCAGCAAAACATTTGCCATTATGAGTTACTGGAACCTAGCGACAGTTAGAGGTCTAGTAAGTGTAAACACACTGATCGATAAAATGGGGAAAGTTTAGAGTGAATGTTTTACTTACTGTATGCACAGTTTGATATTGGCAGGCCATAATCATACCATTGATTGAAAGTGTGTATTTGATTAAACACGAACATCATAATACATACTGTCAGTCGGGTATCCTGCTGACTTAACAGGAACAACAATTGTTTCCATTGAACATGACAAGCAGTTAGGAATACTCAGATCAACCCTTCTAAACTGTTAGTGACTTCAATGCTGTTGTTCAAATATCCTTTCAAAAAGTAAATTTTTTTATTCCTGTAGGGTGGTAGACATGAAATTTCTTGGTCATTTACAGATTTTGCATCAATAACAAAACAGTCAATATCATTTTTGTTCACTTTCAGGTTCTTGTTAACCGTCGACTATGCCTCCTCGCCGAGGTCACTAATGCAAGCTTGTGCGGTGGTGCTCGACTGGGGTAAATCGATTCGAGTCCCGATGTTTGAAAAAACTTTCACTAGCGGTATAATATCGCTAGGGGAGGAGAGGAGGGGAGGAGAAGTTACAGCGTAATGCTCCTGACCGGTAGCCTTTGAGCCAGATTCCTGGTTTAAATACGAAATCTCTCTGCAGAGTCTCATGAAGTGAGGGCATGTGATACTGTTGATGGTGATCTGTCCTTCGGATGGGGATGTTAAGCACGCCTATTTACGAGCTCGCTATTTGCAAGGAGCAGGCTATGTATCGGCACAAAGATTCGCCCTCTTCCTACTATCATCACCACCATCACCACACAACACAAACATTACACTCCACACACACCCAACGGATACATGTAAAAATTACAAGTATTGTAATTGAGCATGTTGTAAATAAACAGTCTTTTTTCTTTGACCTTGTATCGTTAGATTCCACAGCAATGCGATCATACAGTAGACAGAATAATTCATTATATTGTCTGATCTTTCCCACTAATTTCCTTATTCCAATGCTTCTTGCCGTGATCAGTGTGAAAAAAACACCTATTTCCTGAAGAATGTGTAAAGATGTTATCTAATCATGAAACTGTTTTTCATCTCTATGTGCCTTGCTAGTTGAATGATTGGAAATCAGAGGCTGCCAATGTATTGAAGTCTCCTTCTCTCCGTCCATGTAGAAGATGAGGTGTTTCACAGTAATGATATTATGAAGTACGAAATTCTGTGTAAAAGAGGAAAACCGCTGGCTCAAGTGACACCTCACACATTGATCATAAGGCTTAATCTTCCTGTCTCTGAAACGAAAGACATTTCCAACTTGGGAATAGCTTCAGTCATTGCAGTTTTATAAAACAATAGTACTTTTAGCTAGTGAAACAGCTTGCACTGGTAATGAGAGTTCCAACACAGTCCTCAAAGTATGCATCAAGTTCTCATAGAATGCCTGCTATTGTAATCTAAATGAGAGCAAATTGAAGCTCTAAAACAACGATATTATTTAGTATGTGTGAACAGTGTCCATAGTCATAAAGATATTATTGACGTACTTCATTGTCTGCAGATCATATTATTTTTACTGTCTTCAGGATCTAAGTGAAATACAAGCTTTTAGTGAGAGAAATCCTGTTTTGTATTCGCTTCAGTTTTCTAATGTTTTTTGTGATATGTTATTATCCAGCTATGTTGACACGCTTTTGTTATTGCTTTAAGGAAAGGTAATTACAATGTCGCTTTATTTTTTATTTAATTACCTTTTTCTCAAGATTTGGAATTTAGAAAGGGTACAGTTTTACAAAAAAATATAAAAATTGTATAAAATTGCAACAAAAATCGCCAAAGAGCTCCCTTCTGCCTGTACACCAGTAAAGGCATATGATGACCTGTACTGCTGGGAGTTTGTTGGATTATAAATCACTCAGATGCACTGAAGATGTACATTTATAGCTGCAGTCTGATACACGAGGGAAGAAACAATTGTATTACGACTGATCGCTGTGTTCTATCGTTCCTTATAAATCAAATGAAGTCACACAATGAACTTGATCTAGTTCGTCTGTTTCAAGATAGAGTGCACAGAGATTTTCACGTATGTAGGCGAAAAGCAAGACATCGGTCACCAAATGTAAGTTGGAGTAATCTCCTGATGGCTTGCATTAAAACTAACTTCAAACTTTGCACTCTCTTCGATATCTCATCTCTTTGAATGTTGTTTCACCGCTCAGCTAGCTTTTGGAAACTTCAATTGGTGCCAACTGTTCTTCCAACAAGACGGATTCATCAGTTACACACTTAAAAGGAAAATATCTTTTTCATTAATTACATTAAAATGCTCGCTGTCATTTTGCACATCACCAGGTTTTAAATAGCCTGAAGCACAAAAATCGCAACACCAAGAAGGAGTGGTGCGACATAAACGATAGTTGGATGTCGTGTTTCTAATCATAAAGATAATATCTACTTCAGTTTCTTGCCAGGCTCATGAGAGTCACACTAGTAGCGCCATTATGAGAGTGCCAATCAGTTTTGCTTCAAATACACGCCGCAACAGTTGAGAACGTTACTTACCTTTGAGGCTGGACATAGTGAGTTGATGTTACTCAAGGGGAAAAGTCGCCATTATCAACACCTCACTGAATTTAAACGAGATCGTATAACAGGGATACAAGAAGCTGGATGTTTCTTCCGCAATACTGCAGAAAGACTTGGCAGGAATGTAGCTACTGTATAAGATTGCAGGCAGCGGCAGTCGCGAGAATTTGCTGTTTCAAGAAGACAGTACTCCGGACGCTCACGTTGCTCTGCCAAGAGCGGAGACCATCGATATGGCTCTGGCTCATTGTACTGTATCTGCAGCAGCAATATGAGCGGCATTTGGTACCACAGTCACACAACGAACCGTTACAAATCGGTTACTTCAGGAACAGCTCCGAGCCAGACGCCCTGTAGTATTCATTCCACTGACACCAACTTACCGCCATTTGCGACTTCAGTGGAGTCAGCAAGAGGTCGCTGGAGAGCTGGGTGGAGGTCTGTTGTGTCTCCTGATGAAAGCTCGTTCTGCCAGTGATGGCACTGTGTTGGTTACAGGGAGGCCAGCTGATGATGCAGTGCAACCAACCTAACTGTTGGGCACAAAGGACCTATACCTTGCATTATGGTCTATTCTGCAATTTCGTGTGACAGCAGCAGCACTCTTGTCGTTATCCCACGCACCCTGACCGCAAGCCTGTACGTCAGTCAGGTGATTTGACCTGTTGTGCTGCCATTCATTAACAGCATTCAAGGGGATGTTTTCCTGCACACTGAAGTTGTAACCGAACATGCTCTGCAGAGAGTCGACATGTTTCCTTGGCCTGCTCGATCACCATATCTGTCTCCCGTCGAGCACGTATGGGATATCATGGAATGACAACTCCAGCGTCAACCACGAACAGCATTAACCGTCCCTATATTCACCGATCAAATACAACAGGCATGGATTCCGTCCCACGAACTGACATCCCGCACCTCTAAATCACAACGCATGCACGTTTGAATGCTTCCATTCAATATTATGGCTGTTACACCAATTATTAATGTACCAGCATTTCACATTTGCAATGGATTATCTCGCGCTTACATTTACCTGTGATCCTGCAATGTTAATGACTTAAATATGTTACCTAGACAAATCTTTCATTATGCTGAATGAATATTTTTTGGTGTGGCGATTTTTTTCCGTCAGTGTATGCGAGACATTTTTCTGGAGAGCACGCCAGAATGTTGCATGAAACTACAAACCAAAATTATATGTCGCAACGATACCCTACTGCAACAGATTTTTGAATGTTTTATACTATTCCATGTTTGTGGAACTGATAGAAACGAGATCTGGATCTATAAGGGGCAATCAAAGTGTTTGAGGGCATTGCTGCTCGGTATGTGCAACGTAGCGCGACTCTGACGCGAGTAGATAAGCACGGACATAGTAAGGGATTAGTGTGGTACTCGTGTCTTCCTGGATTGGGTGCGGTAAATGTGGAAATATGAACTATGGCGACTTTATTACCAAACGTGTCCGAACAGCACCAACGTGCTGTTGTTCCTTTCTTGGACGTTGAAGAACAAACACTGGCAGACGTCAGCTGCAGAATGAAGAATGTGTATGGGCCGGCACATCTGTCGAAAACCATAGTTGTGGAATGGTGCACCAATTTCCGTGGTTGCCACGATTCGACACAAGACGCCGGTCGATCTCGGAGGCCAGCCTCATCCATTAAGGACAACAACCAGTGGGAGACTCTGGAGCACCCACCCTGTAATCCTGATCTTTCCCCATCCCACTAACATGCCTTCGGTCACTCAAAAAAGGCCTTGAGCAATCGACGTTTCCTGTCGAAAGAGAACGTACAGCAGACAGTTACGGGCTTCTTCACGCAGGAGAATACCAACCAGTGCGACTGAGGGATGATCTCAGTGCTCAAGGCGATTATGCCTGATTGGCACACCGATTCTAGACTATATGGCCTTGGAAATGGATAGTTCTTGAAAGGCGCTTATACACTCCTGGAAATTGAAATAAGAACACCGTGAATTCATTGTCCCAGGAAGGGGAAACTTTATTGACACATTCCTGGGGTCAGATACATCATATGATCACACTGACAGAACCACAGGCACATAGACACAGGCAACAGAGCATGCACAATGTCGGCACTAGTATAGTGTATATCCACCTTTCGCAGCAATGCAGGCTGCTATTCTCCCATGGAGACGATCGTAGAGATGCTGGATGTAGTCCTGTGGAACGGCTTGCCATGCCATTTCCACCTGGCGCCTCAGTTGGACCATCGTTCGTGCTGGACGTGCAGACCGCGTGAGACGAGGCTTCATCCAGTCCCAAACATGCTCAATGGGGGATAGATCCGGAGCTCTTGCTGGCTAGGGTAGTTGACTTACACCTTCTAGAGCACGTTGGGTGGCACGGGATACATGCGGACGTGCATTGTCCTGTTGGAACAGCAAGTTCCCTTGCCGGTCTAGGAATGGTAGAACGATGGGTTCGATGACGGTTTGGATGTACCGTGCACTATTCAGTGTCCCCTCGACGATCACCAGAGGTGTACGGCCAGTGTAGGAGATCGCTCCCCACACCATGATGCCGGGTGTTGGCCCTGTGTGCCTAGGTCGTATGCAGTCCCGATTGTGGCGCTCACCTGCACGGCGCCAAACACACATACGACCATCATTGGCACCAAGGCAGAAGCGACTCTCATCGCTGAAGACGACACGTCTCCATTCGTCCCTTCATTCACGCCTGTCGCGACACCACTGGAGGCGGGCTGCACGATGTTGGCGCGTGAGCGGAAGACGGCCTAACGGTGTGCGGGACCGTAGCCCAGCTTCATGGAGACGGTTGCGAATGGTCCTCGCCGATACCCCAGGAGCAACAGTGTCCCTAATTTGCTGGGAAGTGGCGGTGCGGTCCCCTACGGCACTGCGTAGGATCCTACGGTCTTGGCGTGCATCCGTGCGTCGTTGCGGTCCGGTCCCAGGTCGACGGGCACGTGCACCTTCCGCCGACCACTGGCGACAACATCGATGTACTGTGGAGACCTCACGCCCCACGTGTTGAGCAATTCGGCGGTACGTCCACCCGGCCTCCCGCATGCCCACTATACGCCCTCGCTCAAAGTCCCTCAACTGCACATACGGTTCACGTCCACACTGTCGCGGCATGCTACCAGTGTTAAAGACTGCGATGGAGCTCCGTATGCCACGGCAAACTGGCTGACACTGACGGCGGCGGTGCACAAATGCTGCGCAGCTAGCGCCATTCGACGGCCAACACCGCGGTTCCTGGTGTGTCCGCTGTGCCGTGCGTGTGATCATTGCTTGTACAGCCCTCTCGCAGTGTCCGGAGCAAGTATGGTGGGTCTGACACACCGGTGTCAATGTGTTTTTTCCATTTCCAGGAGTGTATGTATCAGGTGTCCCTTCTAAGAGTCATCAGTGGCATTTTCGGTGAAGTTTCTGCTGGTATTTGCAGTTTCGTTCATGCAGTGCATAACTGCGGTCAGCCAAAACAAACACTGCTTATAACATCGTTCATGTGACGCCCATTGTTGGTGGAAAGTATCGCTTTGTTTTCCATTACAAACAAACTGATTTTTAAAGCCGAATTGTACATACCGGTGCTATATGGCTGTCATAGATACGTCTAATGCGACATTCGCTTTATCGAAATCCATTAATAAGGACGGTACAACAATAAGAACATCCAGTACTCCAGCAGCTATTGAACAGTAATGGTGCGTGGCAGTAACAGTCAGTATGGACCTAGGCAGTGCTGTCGCTGTTGCAGTACTGGTTGTTCTTCATGTTTTACCATCCCTGTTTATGCATATCGCTAAAACAGACATCGAAATAGACTAATTCGGGTCCGGTCTGTCGAATCGGCATATGAAATTCAGGTTCAGTAATCGTTTTATTTGCAATGGGAAAGAAACCGGCGCTTTGCGTCGAAACTGGTCGCCACATGAAGGATGTGATGCGCAGTACTTGTTTTGGGCTGCCTCCTGTTGCATATTTCAAAAAGTAAATTGCAAATATCTGCCGAAACACCAGAGAAAATGCACCTAACTATTCTTAGGAAGTACTCCTGTGTTCGAGAACTTCACAGACGCTCTGACATTAGAGATGGTTAGTCCAGTCTCTTACACCTCACAGCTGCACTCAAGTCTGAAATACTGGAGACAAGTGCAGAATACTTTTGTGTGTGTGTGTGTGTGTGTGTGTGTGTGTGTGTGTGTGCTTGTGGTTTCCTGACGAATTTCGCGTATTTTTACAGACATTTTAGATGTGTAATTACACCAGACAGCCTACAAGCATTTTGTGCTGTTGACGATACTTCCGTATTTTTGATAAATAATACAGACATCTGAAAGTGGAAATACTATATGTTACATTCCTGTATTTTTGATAAGTAATTCATATCTTTCGGATTCTTTTGAAACTCGCGGCAACGTATACAAAATTTATATCGGTCAGATGCTTTTTAACATAGCCAAGATAGCAGCTCCGGGGATACGTTCTGAGTGGCTGGCTCGCTGTGGCTTGCTGTTCTGTTTTAATGGCCAGTAAACTAATGGGATATGATTGGAAGAGAGGGGAGCGGAAGGGAAGGGAGGCGTAGGATGGTGGGTGTGGCTTAGGAAGTGTAGTGCGGCCTAGATACGAGAGCATGGCTTACAACGAACTCCTTGAATGTGAAGTCGTAACTTTAATCTTTAGTAAGTCTCACGTCAAAGTGTTAACAGTCACGGTAGGAAAAATATTATCTGCTACTGACTGACCATGGGTATGAGAAGAGCGACAGAAAGTGAGTGTCCGAGAGGTGCAGAGATCAAACTTTTATGGGATGTACGTATTATCAAAACAAACCATTAACGTGCAACATAACACCGGACGAAAGATCGGGCATCACAATAATCAGAAAGGTTCACACCATCAAAATCGAAGGCGAACTCCTTGGGGGTTACAATCCGTGCAGGAAATTCAGCTAGGTATCCATCTTAAAGAAAACACGAAGAATCATATTGGTGTAATGGGATGAGGAGAACCGATGGGATGTGATGGCACGCAACAGAATGTGGAACAGTCTGTAATGGAGCTTATCGTGAAACTGGCTATCCTTTAAGACGTAGCTGGAGATAGTGCGATAATATGTTTTATAGCCATGGAAATGACCAACATCCAGAGCCTGAATTTGTCCAGTGGTTCCAGATTTTTGAGGAGGGATATTTTGCTCTAAAGGAGTATGATTTTTATACGCATACCAGGAATGAAGCAAAATCGAGGTATTTTGTCCAGCCATTGGCCAAAATCAGTTCTCATACGATAGTTATGCGCCCATTTTCCCATTCTTGCTTGCTGACGTAAATATTCCCTGACATTCTTACACAAACACGCACACGAGAAGAATTATAGGGGGTAGAGCACTTAACTTCTCGCAGAACGGTTAATAATTTTCTAGCCAAATTACCATCCAGATTAACTTTCGGCATAATTATATAGGAATGCGTTATGGCACTGATGTTAATTGATCTTGATCCAACTCCTTTGGCACCTCTAATTTGCAGGGTTCCTTTTATTTCCTTGCTCTTCCTCTTCAAATCCCGACTGGTCGGAGACGAAAACAAATTCCATACTCAATAATGGGATACATTTCTTTATCTCATCTACAAATTTTCCGGTGGATTCCGTTGTTTGTTGTGCATCGTGAAGTTGATGCTTTGTTTGAAATTCCGTTATCTTACGTCTTCCAGTTCTGCAGTACTGATGTAAGTTATGCAACCATCCACGACTCCCCTTCAAATCACTGTAATCTATGTTTCGCGCACTTTGATGTGCATAACGCAGTAGGTCATTATCATGGATAGCCTGTAAACTGTATCGAGCGTCCTTGAAGCGAGCAAACACCAATTTTTATAACAAGTACGCCTTCTCCTCCGTTGAATATCCGTATTTTTTCTTTTGCACTACATGGCCAATATGTTTGATATCTGTTCATAAATTGTTTTTCGACTGCGATTAGGGTGATCATACATACACGTTATTATGTTTAGTACCTGATCTTTGGACAACGATGTCCTTTACTATGTTTCACTGGAGACGGGATTTGCAGCTCCCTGTCCGAACAGGATGATTAACTACATGGACTACATGGCTCGACACCGTTTCAGTATTTCTCTCACTTGTTAAGAAGTTCCCGTTGTCACTGTACTCATGTACATTGGCTGCACAGTCGAACGTATACGATACCACACATTTCACTGACTCATCTTGCGGATACGCTAATATTTCATCTGCCTCCCCTTTCTCACTCTGCGAAATTCTTGGTTTCCTTCCTGACAAGATCTTAACTTCGGTAGCTGTTGTTGGAGATATAATGCAATGTTTTCTTTTTTTTATCGTTGCCATTACTCTGCTTTATTTCAGTGCCACTATCACTGTATCACTGTTGTGAATTACTGTTTGACTAAGCTGTTCGTCTACGCTCCGTAGCCTCATGCTGTGTTCACCATTGGATACCTCCAGTTCCATCCCTTGTTGTCATTAGCCATTAGCAGCTAATATTGCGGATGGATGGTAGACAATATTGGGGGGAGGGGGGGGGGCGTCGAAGGCTGTAAACCGTAAAAATCATTGGCCTTTTGCGACCACGCACTCAAAATGATCATTTTAGGCATGGGTGCGTGGCCTCCACTGGTTACATTCTGAGTAACGGCCGGTACGCATATTTATCTCCAACGGTCACTGCATTCCTGCTGCTCTATTGCACCTTAGTTTTTGAGCGGTTTTTGCGTATGATATCACGTATTATCGTCACAGTCACTGTGAGGAACAACTACTCTACCAACATACTAACTACTTAGACTCGAATGAGAGCCGATATGCCTTACCTCCGAAGAATTTGGATCCTGTCTTTGAGAGCTCATTCTCCAAGGGCTGTATGGCAGCCGCCATAAAGGACACTGTCTCATCCAGCTCCTGTGAAGTGATGGCACTGAAGAACTTCTTGTACAATGGGGACGCCTGCAATATGAAGCATACGTCAGAGCACAACGTGTTGGTGTTTACAATAACAGATGACATCAGACAAGACTGCTGTTACAACAAATAATAAACAATTGAAACGATCACAATGCTGCATCAAAATGTAACCACTCTGTTGGTCGGCTTTGACGGTATACGTTTACTCTGAAGATAATATATAAGTAAATATATACGGATATAAAAGTTCAGGCTGTCACAATTTCTTCCACACTAAATTGTTGACAAATAGCATAAGAAAATACATTAGGCATTTTTGTGTTATCAGTTCACTCTATTTTCCAAATTTAATCATTTGATACATAAAAATGAAAATATGAATACTATTACAGCTTACAGGCTTTCTCTACACTCTCAAGAAAGTTAGCAGCCACTTTATGAAGGCAAATATCTTTACTAAACAAAGACTCTGATTGTAGGAGTTTTTATCTCATAATTATCAATGTCTTCAAAAATTCGCATCTTTCACAGTCGAATTTGGGACACGAAAACAATAAGTTTACATCGGCTTCCAACTGAGAATCACACTCACATGCAAGAGGACCCTAAGTGTTGATTATGGAGAAAAGACGTGGTTGATGTGTTGTCGAGTGATTGTGGAAATCGTTGATCAGTCTAAACGTGTCGTTGTGAACCATGGCCTTGTAAGACTTTGAGGTTGTAACGCTTCATACCAACCACCGTTCTTTTGTTAGGGCATATGCCACATCTCTTGCCACTGATATTTTCCGTTGGTATGGAGATCACTTAAGTAGTCCGTATACGTAATTTCAAATCAAGGACAGTGCCGGCAGATCCAACTACCTTCACTAATATGTCAACTTCCTCATTGCAGAGGATGCCTGAGTGCGAATTTATCCACGGCAGATGAAGTGTCTACTCCCTACGTTCATTGTGAACGTATTCCATTATTCAACAAGTAGACAAAGTTAGCTGTTTTATTAAATGTCCGGTGTTGAATTTTATACGGCCAGTCTGAAGGGCACAATTAATCTCTTAAAGAAGGGGGTTGCTGACAGAAATCTGAGTGCTTCCAAAATTACCATTCTCCACCATAAAAGCCAAAGCACAGTTAGTTTGAATACTTCACTGACGTGGATCTGAGGGCAAAAAGAAACACTTCCACGATACTTCTCTCGGGGAATTATGGATCCATATGTATAACTTAGCCATCGAGCTTCAACGAGACAATGAATGCTTTATATGTATGCATTCCGTGCTTGTCGTATTAAGAGAACAGACTGGAATCTCAGCAGAGTGTGATAAATAAAAGCAAATACGAAGAACGAATTGTCGAATGTTAGACAGGTTGCGGTGGGAGCATCTGTTTGTCTTCAGCTGTACTATCAGAAGATGCGTCTCTGACAGAGAGAGCTTGCAGTGGCAATGCACGGCTTAATGTTTCACTTTTGGCTTCTTGAAATTATATGACCTTTTAACAGCAGCAGTTGTGAACACAGAAGAGTCTCTTGGAACGACACTTAGTAAATCCTGTACAAGTGGTAAATTATCTAGAATTAATTTATGTTGAACTAAAAGATAACAAATTTCCGACTGAACTCACCGAGGACCAAAGTTTATTGTTACGGATAAAAGATTTAAATGTGTTGCCAGCTGGCAGTACTTTAAGTTATGTGTTAAATGTACCTCTAGTTGATAGTAATGACTTCAAATTGTACAAGATGTGGCCACTCTCAGAGTTTGATAATACTAAGAGACGGTTTACGTATATGGCTTCAGGAAAAGATTTCTCAGTGATTCATGAAGCAAAACAGCAGTACACGCACTGTCCGGGATAATTTACCCTGTAAGTCTGTAACTACGAAGCACCAAATATGTATTAATATCTACTTATGATCATAAGAGGTTCGAAGCCCGCATGCTGCAACTTTGCAACTTGTCCGAGAGATACCGAAAGATAGCTATCTGAAGTATATAATAGTGAACAAAAGTATCTGGACTCAGATATGGAACGACGAATGGTTGTTTGTCATTCTGAAAGACGAAGGCTTAACAGTAATGATCTACCAACCGCAGACCTCATTGTGCGAATGACCGGGAAACTGAAGTTTTTGAGTAAGTGCAAGGCGTATGGAGCGCAAATCATGTTACAGTCGGAATAGTAGTAAAAAGGATATAGCACCCACCTTAAACATAAATATTGACTGTTGTAAAATGGAAAATGAAAAACAAAAGGCGCTGAAGGATATAGTGAGACATTTAGATGATACGAATGTAGCTGGACACAAAATCGAAAATCTTCAAAATGAGACTGAATGTCAGCAACCAACCACCTTCCGAGTATGGTCGATGTGTACCCATTCCCTGTGGGGTTACTCAGGATGCGTAACTTTAGTAATAATTTGCTGTTTATGTGCATATTACAATGCTGCAAAAACATCTTCATCTACATGATTACTGTGCAATTCACATTTAAGTGCTTGGCAGAGGGTTCATCGAACCACAATCATACTATCTCTCTACCATTCCACTCCCGAACAGCGCGCGGGGAAAACGAACACCTAAACCTTTCTGTTCGAGCTCTGATTTCTCTTACAGTATTTTATTTTGATGATCATTCCTACCTATGTAGATTGGGCTCAACAAAATATTTTCGCATTCGGAAGAGAAAGTTGGTGACTGAAATTTCGTAAATAGATCTCGCCAGGACGAAAAACGTCTTTGCTTTAATGACTTCCATCCCAACTCGCGTATCATATCTGCCACACTCTCTCCCCTATTACGTGATAATACAAAACAAGCTGCCCTTTTTTGCGCCCTTTCGATGTCCTCCGTCAATCCCACAATATTATCTATGTGGTCTTTCCAACTGAAGTTGTTCATAATTTTAACACCCAGGTACGTAGTTGAATTGACAGCCTTAAGAATTGTACTATTTATCGAGTAATCGAATTCCAACGGATTTCTTTTGGAACTCATGTGGATCACCTCACACTTTTCGTTATTTAGCGTCAAGTGCACCTGCCACACAATACAGCAATCTTTTCTAAATAGCTTTGCCACTGATACTGGTCTTCGGATGACCTTAAACCTAAGAGAACTGCTCAGATTGTCACCCAGGTCATTTATATAGACCAGGAACAGCAGAGTCGATGATTTGCCGTCTATTACTACAAACTGCGACCTTCCTGACAGGAAATCACGAATCCAGTCGCACAACTGAGGCGATACCCCATAGGCTCGCAACTTGATTAGAAGTCACTTGTGAGGAACGGTGTCAAAGGCTCTCCGGAAAACTAGAAATACGGAATCAACTTGAGATCCCTTGTCGATAGCGGCCATTACTTCGTGCGAATAAAGAGCTAGCTGCGTTGCACAAGAACGATGTTTTCTGAAGCCATGCTGATTACGTATCAATAGATCGTTCCCTTCGAGGTGATTCATAATGTTTGAATACAGTATATGCTCCAAAACCCTATTGCAAACCGACGTCAGTGATACAGGTCTGTAGTTCGATGGATTACTCCTACCCTTCTTAAACACTGGTGCGACCTGCGCAATTTTCCAATCTGTGTGGTAAAAAGGTTGTATGAGATGAGTAGACAGTGCTGTGCTCGAATTTGTGTAACAAACAATGTTGTGAACAGTAGCCCACCTAGTGAAATAGTTAGATACGCCCACACGCATACCTCTGACTCATATGACGACGAAGACGAATTAAAGTCGATCCTACTCTCGCCTTTTCCAAAACTAGCACGTTGGAGAGAGCGGAGTCAAACGCCACAAACAGAAGGGAGAGCTGCGACTCCAGTAGTGGAATTACCAAAATTACGTATCTAGCAAAGATAGCAATGTAAAGGTTTATAAGCCCACTAAGATTAGTAAAGATTATAATAACGGCAGAAGCAAATTTTTCTGAAATATGGTAAAAGATATGTAATTTGAAACTGTACATCCAGTAAGGTAAACCGTTGTTTTACGACCAATGGACAATGAATGGAAAGGATATTTCATGTAAAAAGAATATGTATCCTTGTAAATATTATCCATGTACAATGACCTGTATGTAAATTGTGATGGAATGAAACAAATGGAGGACTATGTATATGGCACTGGGGATAGTAACAGAAAGCTTATAACCTCTGAGGACAGAGCTTATGAAATTTCCCCGGTGATGGGAGATGCTGAAAATCTCCATTTCATCGAATATCTCAAATACAGCTGTTAAGAACAATTTTTGCTATAGCCGAGCTAGGAGTCGGCCACTTGCCAGGATGCGCGTTGAAAGCGATTACAGCTTCCGCCGACCTCACGGCGCCGGCTAGACAAATAGCTTCAGGGACGGGCTGCACAAGCGGCAGGAAGAACTGATGTGGCCGTAGCAGGGGAAGTACTGAGTACGTGTGTGACCCGCCTCGTGTGTCACAGGTTAGAGGAACCACCTCGTGACGAGCTTTTGGTCATATAAATAGGGGTCCAGCAATACTCAGGTCAGGTTGGGACTCAGCAGTGTACAGTCGATACCGCGTCTTTGTCGCTCGTCACTGACATCTGAATTAGGTCTATACGTAAACCTCGGCACCGCCGTCGCTACGGAGATAGAGCCAGATCAAGTAGATGGGCAACTGATGGGAAGTGGCAGTGCCAGAGAAACCTTCAATGTTCAATAGTCAAGGGACTTCCCGCTTCCTTAAGACGTTCTCACCGAGTTCCATACTATGCACCAACGTTTTAGCTTGTCTCCTACAGCTGGTGGAGACTGCAAGCAGCCCATGCATACTTCCACTCATCGAGAAGATCGACAGAGGTGAGCTCACTGCGTTGTAGCAACGTGCTCATGTCTGTCCCTCTTGGGACACGACATTTTTACAGAACCTCGAAATATAGTGCGGTCTTCGATGCGAGGTGCTTGTAATAGTTTCCCCAAGAAAATTTGTCTCGAAACCCGGCAGAAAATCCAAAGAGATTCTGGTCGTATGTGATGTATGCTAGCGGCAAGACACAACCAATGCCTTCTCTGCTCGGTCGAAATGGAAATACTATCGATGACAGTGCTGCTAAAGCGGAGTTACTAAACACAGGCTTTTGAAATTCCTTCACCAAAGAAGACGAAGTAAATATTCCTGAATTCGAATCAAGAACAGCTACCAACACAAAAAATTTGAAAATAGGTAACCTCGGAGTACTGAAGTGACTTAAATCACTTAATGAAAGCAAATCTTTCGGTCCATACTTTATACCAGCTCGGTTCCTTTCAGAATATGCTGATGCAATAGCTTCACATTTAACAATCATATACAACGGCTCGATCGACGAAAGATCGGTACCTAAAGTCTGGAAAGTTGCGCAGGTCATACTAATATTCAAGAAATGGGATAGAACAATCCACTAAGTTACAGGTCCGTATCATTAATGTCGATGTGCAGCGGTATTTTGTAACGTGAATTATTTTCGAACGTTATGAATTACCTCTAAGACAACGGTCTACTGACACACAGTCAACACGAATTTAGAAAACATCGTTCTTATGAAAAACAAGTATCTTTTCGCTCACACGAAGTGTTAAGTGCTATGGACAATGGATGTGAAATTGATTCTGTATTTCCAGACTCCTAGAAGGCTTTAAATACTGTACCTCACAAGCGGCTTGTATTCAAATTGCGTCGTTATCGTCTCGGCTATGCGACTGGATTCGTGATTTCCTATCAGAGGGGCCACAGTCCGTAGTAACTGACTGAAAGTCGTCGAACAAAACGGAAGTGATTTCTGGCGTTCCCCAAGGTAGTATTGTTGACCCTCTGCTGTTCGGTATCCGCATAACCGATTAAGGAGACAATATGGGCAGCCGTCTTAGGTTGTTTACAGATGATGCTATCGTTTATCGTCTAGTAGAGTCACCAGAAGATCAAAACAAATTGCAAAACGATTTAGAACAGATATCTGTTTGGTTCGAAAATTGGCAATTGAGACCAAGTAATGTAAAGTGTGAGGTCATGCACTTTACTGCTAAAAGGAAGCCGTTAAACTTCGGTTAGACGATAAATCAGTTATATCTAAAGACCCTAAATTCAACTAAATACCTAGGAATTAAATTTACGAACAACTTAAATTGTAAAGAGCACACAGAATATGATGTGGGGAAGGCGAACCAAAGACTGCGATTTATTGATAAGACACTTAGAAGATGCAACAGATCTACTAAAGAGACTGCCCACGCTACGCTCTTCCGTCCTCTTTTCGAGTGCTGCTGCGCGGTCTTGGGTATTTACCGAATAGGATTAACAGAGTACACCGAGAAAGTTCGAAGAAGAGCAGCACGTTTTATATTATCGAGAAATAGGGAAGTCAGTGTCACCGACATGATACAGGATTTGGGGTGGACATCATTTAAAAAAATGGGTTTCTGCTTAAGGCGGGATCTTCTCATAAAATTTGAATCGCCAACTTTCTTCTCCGAAAGCGAAAATATTTTTTTGACTTAAATAAGAAGAAATGATCTTCATAATAATATATAAGGAAAATCAGAGCATGCAGGAAAAGACAAAGATGTTCGTTTTTTCCACTTCATTTTCGATAGTGGAATAATAGATAATTATTTTGAACGTAGTTCGCTGAACCCTCTGCCAAGCATTTGCGTGTGATTTTCAGAGTATTCATGGAGATGTAGATACAGAAAACACACTAAAGCAGGTTATACGATTTGTAATTTTTATTTATTGTACAATTAACATTGAGCCATAAGATTTAATAACTCGTTTGTACCGCAGAAGAATCTGCATTGTACATTTAGCGTTATTAAGTACCTGGTGAGTAATAGATATGGGAAATTACATATGTCGCATCGTTATATTAATTTTACAGATTTCCAAAATTAAACGCAGAACATGCACGAAACTACAGCGATGAAAGCATAGCGAAATTTCTAACACATTAAAATAGTGTATGAGACTGATGCTTTGTCTTACTTGGCCACCAAAAAGTGAACGGTCAGGTGGAGCTCAAATTACGAATCGACTCAGGCTTCGTTGGGGATGCTCTTTTTTTTTTTTTCATCTGGCGCGTGCTCCGGTAAGTCATCAGCGTTGCCCGGGAAAGGTTAAAGTTCAATGTAAGATGGGAAAATCGCACATTATGTTTTACTAGGCTGCTCCCTTCAGTAAATGTGACTAACCTTCCCGACCACCTCCAGTAGCTGCTTGTGGTGTAGATTCTTATCCTGATCGGCAGACCACAGTGGTGGTTCTGGAAACTTTCGGTCCAAATAGTCTGAAATGTCGAGCGACTCGACGACCACCTCGCCGCCACCCATCTCTAGAGCGGGCACTTTTGTCTCCGGATGCACTTTGCTGTACCACTCTGGCTTGTTCTTCAGGTTGATTTCAACCGTCTCGAAGGGGACGCCCTTGGCAGCCAGGACGAGGCGCGCCCGCTGTGCGTACGGGCAGTACAGCATGGAGTAGAGTCGCAGCTTGCCCGCCTCCACTGGCGGCGGCTGCGGGTCACCTGCCGACACACAAATCAAATCAGCTGCAGTTCCTAAGATACAGGGTGTTTCAAAAATGACCGGTATATTTGAAACGGCAATAAAAACTAAACGAGCAGCGATAGAAACACACCGTTTGTTGCAATATGCTTGGGACAACAGTACATTTTTAGGCGGACAAACTTTCTAAATTACAGTAGTTACAATTTTCAACAACAGATGGCGCTGCAAGTGATGTGAAAGATATAGAAGACAACGCAGTCTGTGTGTGCGCCATTCTGTACGTCGTCTTTCTGCTGTAAGCGTGTGCTGTTCACAACGTGCAAGTGTGCTGTGGACAACATGGTTTATTCCTTAGAACAGAGGATTTTTCTGGTGTTGGAATTCCACTGCCTAGAACACAGTGTTGTTGCAACAAGACGAAGTTTTCAACGGAGGTTTAATGTAACCAAAGGACCGAAAAGCGATACAATAAAGGATCTGTTTGAAAAATTTCAACGGACTGGGAACGTGACGGCTGAACGTGCTGGAAAGGTAGGGCGACCGCGTACGGCAACCACAGAGGGCACCGCGCAGCTAGTGCAGCAGGTGATCCAACAGCGGTACATCGCACGGCCGACGTCTTTAACTTCCTGAATGAATATTACGATGATCGTGTGATTGCTTTGAGCTATCCGAAACATACAGGAGGCGGCGTGGATTGGCCTCCCTATTCGCCAGACATGAACCCCTGTGACTTCTTTCTGTGGGGACACTTGAAAGACCAGGTGTACCGCTAGAAACCAGAAACAATTGAACAGCTGAAGCAGTACATCTCATCTGCATGTGAAGCCATTCCGCCAGACACGTTGTGAAAGGTTTCGGTCAATTTAATTCAGAGACTACGCCATATTATTGCTACGCATGGTGGATATGTGGAAAATATCATACTATAGAGTTTCCCCAGACCGCAGCGCCATCTGTTGTTGAAAATTGTAACTACTGTAATTCCGAAAGTTTATCCGCCTGAAAATGTACTGTTGTCCCAAGCATATTGCAACAAACGGTGTATTTCTATCGCTGCTCGTTTAGTTTTTATTGCCGTTTCAAATATACCGGTCATTTTTTAAACACCCTGTATGTGTTTCACATTATGGGCCGCAGTGGGTTTTCCTGAACATGTCGCTAACTGCTGTTTATTTTAACCTTCTGCTGGTGGTGCTGAGTCAAGTACAGCCCGTGCAAACTCCGACTGCCATCCCGCTGTAGACAGGCACAGAGATGCATCGGATATAGTAAATTTCTGTATGGAGGAGAGGTTCAAGCCATTGTAGTTCTGACCTCTTGTGAGTTAAGGCAAAAATTTAAGTCCACGCTCTTAACTTTGTCCCTCTTCGGGGCTAACCTGACGGTGAGTTAACAGACGCAGTATCATTCGGCAGAACTTGTAGGGCTAAAGTGCAGGGGTATCAGCCTGGCGAGACTCCTCGCACTTCATTGAAACGTTCGACAAATTGCACCTACATCAGGGTGTCGAAGCTGTATAAGAATGAGTAAATACTATACCTGAAGTACGTGTCAGCTATTTACTATTGCTACTTAACAACTGGGTCTCTTTTTTTTTTAATAAATTTGCTGTATATTGTGGCCAATAGCTGTTGAGTTGCGTATGAAAGACACGATTTTACTGTCACAGCTGATGCTGTTTCTTTACAGTTACGATGATCTTCAGGCATTATTTTCTTCAAATCGCGTCATGACGTCTTAACCACTGAGATGCATTAAAAAAATGCCCCATCATGCGTGAAGTTTTAATACATTTATTCTTTACTACTAAGACACTCATACTGTCAGCCAGCTTAAGACAATCCCTGACACGTGGCAGTGCTTTTGACAGTTTTGGACTGCGAAGAGCAAATGGTAGTAGGCGAAAACAATAGCCATCTATAAATCTATGAAGAGGTACTGCCATAGAGACGTTTACAAAATCGGGTTGTAGGCAAGCGAAGTAGCTGTATTTATACATTTGTACATTAAGCATTATTTTTTATGACTATTTCCCTACCCATGAACCATGGACCTTGCCATCGGTGGTGTGGTGGGGGAGGGGGGTGGGAGGTAGGGCTTGCGTACTTCAGCCTTACCGTAGGTGCAACCACAACGGAGGCCAGACAAACGTGTGGTTCCTGAAGAGGGGCAGCAGCCTTTCCAGTAGTTCCAGGGGCAACAGTCTGGGTGATCGACTGACCTGGCCTTGTAACATTAATGAAAACGGCCTTGCTGAACTACGTGTTGGGTAACAATGTATATGTGTGTGTACATTCAGCGACATTTGTGGGTATTATCTGCGAAATATGTTTCGAATAGAGTGAGTAGCAAAGAAGTAATAATTTAAACGTTATGCATAATGCGACAGTTTCTTCCGCATCTCAGTGTTTATGACGTCACATCTCCTGAATTATATGTGTTACCAAGATATAACTTTGTAGGTGCATTTAGCGGCGTATGTGGATACTATCGCCGGCCGCGGTGGCTGAGCGGTTCTAAGCGCTTCAGTCCAGAATCGCGCGACTGCTACGGTCGCACATTCGAATCCTGCCTCGGGCATGGATGTTGTGATGTCCTTAGGTTAGTTAGGTTTAAGTAGATCTAAGTTCTAGGGGACTGATGACCTCAGATGTTAAGTTCCATAGTGCTCAGAGCCATTTGAACCATTTTTTGGATACTATCTGTGCAATTTATTGTGAACAGAATTAGTGGCACGGAAGTAATAAATTTAAACTTCATAAATGATGATGCAGTTTTTCATCTGTCTCATTGTTTATAACGTCTCATCTCCTGAACTATAATAAGGAGATGTTATTTCCCGCCACAGAACTGCACAGAACTGTTGCTTGACAGTCATGGATACACCTACCAAATTTGGTGAAATGCCGTCCAGTGGCGTAGGAGGAGAACACACACACACACAAAATATATAAACTCCTGGAAATGGAAAAAAGAACACATTGACACCGGTGTGTCAGACCCACCATACTTGCTCCGGACACTGCGAGAGGGCTGTACAAGCAATGATCACATGCACGGCACAGCGGACACACCAGGAACCGCGGTGTTGGCCGTAGAATGGCGCTAGCTGCCCAGCATTTGTGCACCGCCGCCGTCAGTGTCAGCCAGTTTGCCGTGGCATACGGAGCTCCATCGCAGTCTTTAACACTGGTAGCATGCCGCGACAGCGTGGACGTGAACCGTATGTGCAGTTGACGGACTTTGAGCTAGGGCGTATAGTGGGCATGCGGGAGGCCGGGTGGACGTACCGCCGAATTGCTCAACACGTGGGGCGTGAGGTCTCCACAGTACATCGATGTTGTCGCCAATGGTCGGCAGAAGGTGCACGTGCCCGTCGACCTGGGACCGGACCGCAGCGACGCACGGATGCACGCCAAGACCGTAGGATCCTACGCAGTGCCGTAGGGGACCGCACCGCCACTTCCCAGCAAATTAGGGACACTGTTGCTCCTGGGGTATCGGCGAGGACCATTCGCAACCGTCTCCATGGAGCTGGGCTACGGTCCCGCACACCGTTAGGCCGTCTTCCGCTCACACCCCAACATCGTGCAGCCCGCCTCCAGTGGTGTCGCGACAGGCGTGAATGGAGGGACGAATGGAGACGTGTCGTCTTCAGCGATGAGAGTCGCTTCTGCCTTGGTGCCAATGATGGTCGTATGCGTGTTTGGCGCCGTGCAGGTGAGCGCCACAATCAGGGCTGCATACGACCAAGGCACACAGGGCCAACACCCGGCATCATGGTGTGGGGAGCGATCTCCTACACTGGCCGTACACCTCTGGTGATAGTCGAGGGGACACTGATTAGTGCACGATACATCCAAACCGTCATCGAACCCATCGTTCTGCCATTCCTAGACCGGCAAGGGAAATTGCTGTTCCAACAGGACAATGCACGTCCGCATGTATCCCGTGCCACCCAACGTGCTCTAGAAGGTGTAAGTCAACTACCCTGGCCAGCAAGATCTCCGGATCTGTCCCCAATTGAGCATGTTTGGGACTGGATGAAGCGTCGTCTCACGCGGTCTGTACGTCCAGCACGAACGCTGGTCCAACTGAGGCGCCAGGTGGAAATGGCATGGCAAGCCATTCCACAGGACTACATCCAGCATCTCTACGATCGTCTCCATGGGAGAATAGCAGCCTGCATTGCTGCGATAGGTGGATATACACTGTACTAGTGCCGACATTGTGCATGCTCTGTTGCCTGTGTCTATGTGCCTGTGGTTCTGTCAGTGTGATCATGTGATGTATCTGACCCCAGGAATGTGTCAATAAAGTTTCGCCTTCCTGGGACAATGAATTCACGGTGTTCTTATTTCAATTTCCAGGAGTGTATATATCTGCAACATCATGATAAAGTTACTGGTACAAGGCAATCTGCGTCGGGCTGGATCTTGTAACGAATTTATTGGACAGTACTAATGATACCATACCAATTGTAGTGAGAGTGAATACATAATTCGTATAACTTACCAAGAACACATAATATTGTCAGATAAACAATATATAATGTGCACATGATATATTTGCTCTTAGTGTTAACTGATATTGTCGATGCAATGTCTTCTAGCATTGAAAACAGTCGAAGTGTCATCATACATAGAAACGACAGAGGTGTTACCGTACAGGTCAGATGCGTTTAACGTTAGTGGTCTATTGATTAATTTGATTTTCAGTTTTTAAGTTTATCTATCCATCTTTTAGCGGCGTAGATGCTGTAGATCTCATCATAGTTTGTATAAAGTAACTAACGCACAGTACTACGTAAAATAATGTAATCTTCATAACAATAAATAATATATTGAGAACTAAGCTCAGTGTAAGTTACATAACTACAAATCATAGTAATATTGATAACCATAATAACATATCAGTTGACACATAAATTTACATACAGTAAAAGTCGAAGTGTTAGGCTTTCTTTTGTACACTCTATGAAATACTTCATTGTATAAAATGCCTTTTTTCTCCCAACTTTGTAAGACGTTCATGAAAATATTTATTGCGATGATATGTGTTTGACGCCGTAGTGCATTAAAAAAATTAATGCCGCGGTATACTTAACTTCTGTGAATTTCACCAAGCATAGTAGCGGTATGGTCAATAACTGATTTTATGGTGATGAGCCGACCATCTTCATTTTTAGTCCCGTTGACCATAAAAAATGAAAGAATTGTCATAATACCTATTCTTTTTAAAGTAGCGTATAGGGTACGTTGCTTTTAAGATACTTTCAATACATTGACAGTCTTCTTCTACCATATGATGGTTTTTTGCCCCAACTATACGAAAACGCGTGGTGTAAGTTAAGGTACATGTTTTCACTAATACATACAAATACTCAAAGTCTTCTTACTATGTGTTCGACTCTTAATTGCTTCATAAACAAAAACTCTGTGAGGTAGTTCAATGTTAATTTACAGTCCAAGTTTACACCTACAATTTAAAGGCCATTCAGTCAGCATGAGAATTACTTAAGCTAAAAGTAATGTTCGTAAGTTTACCACTAATGACTACGAAACTGGATGGAGTGAGCAATTCTATATCGCAAACAATAAATGGCGGTAAGATCAAAACAATTCGCGTAAGAAGCAGAAACGTATCTACTCAAATTAATCTGTAACCGACGGTACAATAAGATGTAGACCAGTTTCCACATCTTGGAAGTTTTATCTCTAATAAAGGGCATGGAGGATGCAGACATCAGCAGTAGCAGTGGGAAAGTCTTTGTTGTCTTCCAACAAGTGCAGTCCGTACGGAAATTAGACTCTATATTTATTTCGACAAAGCTTTGGCTTACGCCTCTAAAATCCTACCAATGACCAATGTGCATAAGAGACCTGGAAAATGTCACAAAAGTCAGCACACAAGCTCAATGATTTTCACCAACGATGCTTCAGGTGAAATTTGCAACTCACAAGGAATCCCCTGAGTGCAAGGTCGCAAGTTGAATCTTTTATAAGGCTCATCTGAAAGTACTGTGTTAACAATTGTTGTTGTTGTTGTGTTCAGTCCTGAGACTGGTTTGGTGCAGCTCTCCGTGCTACTCTATCCTGTGCAAGCTTCTTCATCTCCCTGTACCTACTGCAACCTACATCCTTCTGAATCTGCTACTCATCTCTCGGTCTCCCTCTACGATTTTTACCCTCCACGCTGCCCTCCAATGCTAAATTTGTGATCCCTTGATGCCTCAAAACATGTCCTACCAACCGATACCTTCTTCTAGTCAAGTTGTACCACAAACTTCTCTTCTCCGCAATCCTATTCAATACCTCCTCATTAGTAACGTAATCTATCCACCTTATCTTCAGTATTCTTCTGTAGCAGCACATTTCGAAAGCTTCTATTCTCTTCTTGTCCAAACTAGTTATCGTCCATGTTTCACTTCCATACATGGCTACACTATAAACATATACTTTCAGAAACGACTTCCTGATACATAAATCTATATTCGATGTTAACAAATTTCTCTTCTTCAGAAACGCTTTCCTTGCCATTGCCAGTCTACATTTTATATCCTCTCTACTTCGAACATTATCAGTTATTTTACTTCCTAAATAGCAAAACTCCTTTACTACTTTAAGTGTCTGATTTCCTAATCTAATTCCCTCAGCATCACCCGATTTAATTTGACTACATTCCATTATCCTCGTTTTGCTTTTGTTGATGTTCATCTTATATCCTCCTTGCAAGACACTGTCCATTCCGTTCAACTGCTCTTCCAAGTCCTTTGCCGTCTCTGACAGAATTACAATGTCATCGGCGAACCTCAAAGTTTTTACTTTTTCTCCATGAATTTTAATACCTACTCCAAAATTTTCTTTTGTTTCCTTTACTACTTGCTCAATATACAGATTGAATAACATCGGGGAGAGGCTACAACCCTGTCTCACTCCTTTCCCAACCACTGCTTCCTTTTCATGTCACTCGACTCTTGTAACTGCCATCTGGTTTCTGTACAAATTGTAAATAGCCTTTCGCTCCCTGTATTTTACCCCTGCCACCTTTAGAATTTGAAAGAGAGTTTTCCAGTCAACATTGTCAAAAGTTTTCTCTAAGTCTACAAATGCTAGAAACGTAGGTTTGCCTTTTCTTAATCTTTCTTCTAAGATCAGTCGTAAGGTCAGTATTGCCTCACGTGTTCCAACATTTCTACGGAATCCAAACTGATCCTCCCCGAGGTCCGCATCTACCAGTTTTTCCATTCGTCTGTAAAGAATTCGCGTTAGTATTTTGCAGCTGTGACTGATTAAACATATAGTTCGGTAATTTTCACATCTGTCAGCACCTGCTTTCTTTGGGATTGGAATTATTATATTCTTCTTGAGTTCTGAGGGTATTTCGCCTGTCTCATACATCTTGCTCACCAGCTGGTAGAGTTTTGTCATGACTGGCTCTCCCAAGGCCGTCAGTAGTTCTAATGGAATGTTGTCTACTCCGGGGGCCTTGTTTCGACTTAGGTCTTTCAGTGCTCTGTCAAACACTTCACGCAGTATCGTAACTCCCATTTCGTCTTCATCTACATCCTCTTCCATTTCCATATTATTGTCCTCAAGTACATCGCCCATGTATAAACCTTATATATACTCCTTCTACCTTTCTGCCTTCCCTTCTTTGCTTAGAACTGGGTTGCCATCTGAGCTCTTGATATTCATACACGTGGTTCTCTTCTCTCCAAAGGTCTCCTTAATTTTCCTGTAGGCAGTATCTATCTTACCCCTAGTGAGATAAGCTTCTACATCCTTACATTTGTCCTCTAGCCATCCCTGCTTAGCCATTTTGCACTTCCTGTCGATCTCATTTTTGAGACGTTTGTATTCTTTTTTGCCTGCTTCATTTACTGCATGTTTATATTTTCTCCTTTCATCAATTAAATTCAATATTTCTTCTGTTACCCAAGGATTTCTAGCAGCCCTCGTCTTTTTACCTGCTTGATCCTTTGCTGCCTTCACTACTTCATCCCTCAAAGCTACCCATTCTTCCTCTACTGTATTTCTTTCCCCCATGCCTGTCAATTGTTCCCTTATGCTCTCCTTGAATCTCTGTACAACCTCTGGTTCTTTCAGTTTATCCAGGACCCATCTCCTTAATTTCCCACCTTTTTGCAGTTTCTTCGGTTTTAATCTACAGGTCATAAGCAATAGATTGTGGTCAGAGTCCACATCTGCCCCTGGAAATGTCTTACAACTTAAAACCTGGTTCCTAAATCTCTGTCTTACCATTATACAATCTATCTGATACCTTTTAGTACCTCCAGGGGTCCTCCATGTATACAACCTTCTTTCATGATTCTTATACCAAGTGTCAGCTATGATTAATTTGTGCTCTGTGCAAAATTCTACTAGGCGGCTTCCTCTTTCATTTCTTAGCCCCAATCCATATTCACCTACTACGTTTCCTTCTCTCCCTTTTCCTACACTCGAATTTCAGTCACCCATTACTGTTAAATTTTCGTCACCCTTCACTATCTGAATAATTTCTTTTATTTCATCGTACATTTCTTCAATTTCTTCGTCATCTGCAGAGCTAGTTGGCATATAAACTTGTACTACTGTAGTAGGTGTGGGCTTCGTATCTATCTTGGCCACAATAATGCGTTCACTATGCTGTTTGTAGTAGCTTACCCGCCTTCCTATTTTCCTATTCATTATTAAACCTACTCCTGCATTACCCCTATTTGATTTTGTATTTATAACCCTGTACTCACCTGACTAGAAGTCTTGTTCCTCCTGCCACCGAACTTCACTAATTCACACTATATCTAAATTTAACCTATCGATTTCCCTTTTTAAATTTTCTAACCTACCTGCCCAATTAAGGGATCTGACATTCCACGCTCCGATCCGTAGAACGCCAGTTTTCTTTCTCCTGATAACGACATCCTCTTGAGTAGTCCCCGCCCGGAGATCCGAAAGGGGGACTATTTTACCTCCGGAATATTTTACCCAAGAGGTCGCCATCATCATTTAATCATACAGTAAAGCTGCATGTCCTCGGGAAAAATTACGGCTGTAGTTTCCCCTTGCTTTCAGCCGTTCGCAGTACCAGCACAGCAAGGCCGTTTTGGTTAATGTTAAAAGACCAGATCCGTCAATCATCCAGACTGTTGACCCTGCAACTACTGAAAAGGCTGCTGCCCCTCTTCAGGAACCACACGTTTGTCTGGCCTCTCAACAGATACCCCTCCGTTGTGGTTGCACCTACGATACGGCCATCTGTATCGCTGAGACACGCAAGCCTCCCCACCAACGGCAAGGTCCATGGTTCATGGGGGGTGTTAACTATTATGACAGAAAAAATATTAGCTGCTTATGATCCACCTTGTGCATCAGGAGGACGACAGAAAATGAGTGTCCGGGAGGTGCGGAGATTAATTTCTAAGGGATGAATGTATTAAATTTCACAAAATAGACATTGACAACATTCAAGAATTGCTCAAAACAAGAAATTAACTTGCACCATGAAGACCGAATGAAAAATGGCGCGTTACGGTGATCACAAAGGTTCGCACCATCAGGATCGACGGCGAACTTCTTGGGAGTTACAATCCGTGCAGGACGTTCCGAAAGGCATCCACTCCTAAGAAATGCATGTGGAAGAATATTGAAGCAACGGGGTGATGAGAATTGATGAAATGTGATGACATGCAACCGAACGCGGAACAGTCGGGCGTGGATATCATCGTGAAACTAGCTATTTTTTAAGGCTAAATTTGTCCAGGAGTTCCTGGTGATACAAACTGCAATGTCACACATTTTTCCGGAGGAATAGTTTGCTCCAAAGGAGTATGACTTCTGTACACAGACCAGCAATCAAGGAGATGTACGTCATTTTGATTAGCTATTGGCCAAAAGTAGTACTCATTCAATATTTGTAGAGTACGCCCTGATAGCTGAGTGGTCAGCGTGACGGATTACCGTCCGACGGGTCCGGGTTCGATTCCCGGCTGGATCGGAGATTTTCTCCCCTCAAGGATTGGGTGTTGTGCTGTCTTCATTATCATTTCATCCCCATACGGCGCGCAGGTCGCCCAATGTGGCGTCGAATGTATACAACTGCCCATTAAAATTGCTACACCAAGAAGAAATGCAGATGATAAATGAGTATTCATTGGACAAATATATTATACTAGAACTGACATGTGATTACATTTTCACGCAATTTGGGTGCATAGATCCTGACAAATCAGTACCCAGAACAACCACCTCTGGCCTTAATAAAGGCCTTGATGGGTATTGGGTCAAACAGAGCTTGGATGGCGTGTACAGGTACAGCTGCCCCTGCGGCATCAACACGATACCACAGTTCACCAAGAGTAGTGACTGACGTATTGTGACGAGCCAGCTGCTCGGCCAACGTTGACCCGACGTTTTCAGTTGGTGAGAGATCTGGAGAATGTGCTGGCCAGGGCAGCAGTAGAACATTTTCTGTATCCAGAAAGGTCCGTACAGGACCTGCAACATGCGGTCGTGCATTATGCTGCTGAAATGTAGGGTTTCGCAGGGATCGAATGAAGGGTAGATCCAGGGGTCGTAACACATCTGAAATGTAACGTCCACTGTTCAAGGTGCCGTCAATTCGAACAAGAGGTGACCGAGACGTGTAACCAATGGAACCCCATACTATCACTCGGGTGATACGCCAGTATGGTGAAGACGAATACACGCCTCCAATGTGCGTTCACCGCGATGTCGCCAAACACAGATGCGACCATCATGATGCTGTAAACAGAACCTGGATTCATCCGAGAAAAATGACGTTTTGCCATTCGTGCACCCAGGTTCGTCATTGAACACATATTGCAGACGCTCCTGTCTGTGATGCAGCGTCAAGTGTAACGGGATCCATGGTCTCGGGGCAGATAGTCCATGCTACTGCAAACGTTGTCGAACTGTTCGTGCAGATGGTTGTTCTCTGGCAAACATCCCCGTCTGTCGACTCAGGGATCGAGACGTGGCTGCACGATCCGTTACATCCATGCGGATAAGATGCCTGTCATCTCGACTGCTAGTGATAAGAGGCCGTTGGGAACCAGCACAGCGTTCCATATTACCCTCCTGCACCCACCGTTTCCATATTCTGCTAACAGCCATTGGATCTCGACCAATGCGAGGAGCAAAGTCGCGATACGATAAACCGCGATCGCGATAGGCTACAATCCGACCTTTATCAAAGTGGGAAACGTGATGGTACGCATTTCTCCTCCTTACACGAGGCATCACAACAACGTTTCACCAGGCAACGCCGGTCAACTGTTGTTTGTGTATGGGAAATGAGTTGGAAACTTTCCTCTTGTCACCACCGGCGCCAACCGTGTGTGAATGCTCTGAAAAGCTAATCATTTGCGTATCACAGCATCTTCTACCTCTGGGTTAAATTTCGCGTCTGTAGCATGTCATCTTCGTGGTGTAGCAATTTTAATGGCCAGTAGTGTTATAAGACCTGCATCACGGCGGCCGGACCTGCCCCGTAAGTGTCCTCCGAGGCAATGGCACCACACGCTCATTTCATTTATATTTTTAGTTGTCTTACGCCCATTTTCCCACTCTTGCTTGCTGCGACGTAAATATTTCTTACTGACCTTGCAAGATCACGCACTCGAGAAGAGTGGTAGGTCTTGACAGATGAGCCAAGGAACGAACTTGGTGGCAACACGATGCATTTCAAGATGCTGTGCAGGGATTTCATGACAGGATCCAATTGCAATGTTACATTCTTCTGCAGTCTCTCGGATAGTTGGTCTTCGATTGGCACGCACCATTTCGTTGACGTTCCTGCATGAGTGCCACCTGTAGACGTCGAAGGGCGTCCTACATGAGGGTCATCTTTAACTTCCGCCCGGCTATTTTTAAACCGTGTGAACCATTCGTAACACCGAATACGGCTTAAGCACTCATCACTGTAGGCGTCCTGCATAATTTGGTGTGTCTGTGTAAAGATTTTCTTGAGCTTCAGGCAAAATTTAATTCAGACGCGTTGCCCCTGTAACACAACGTTCTACTCAATACAGCAATGAACAGTAACTAACAGACATACAACAATGAAACTTCCGGCGGTTACACATTAAACAAAGGCGTGCGCAGGGATGCTAACCGCGTGTCGCTCAAAATTAGGAATTTTCCGGATTTTTTTAAAATTTATTTACTTATTTATGTATTTATTTTTGAACTGCCCTCGTATATGAACCTTGTAGACGAATTGTTCTTCTAAAAACTGGTTTTATTTTAGTTCTTTTATTTTGAGGCCACAATTCGCAAGTGAATGCAATTTTATTACATAAAATAAACTTTGTTCAGTTTCAGTTATAAATACTGGTCGTCTTCAGTTACTCAACTATCCTACTTTATTAATTTTATTTGGAAATATTGCCGCATTTTGCAGTTCTCGTCAGTTGCTAGGCGTTTGCTGTTTCGAACGCAACTTTTAACATATTCTTTTTTGAGTCAAAGGAAGAGAGGAGCTAACGAGTACAATATACTGATGACACGGGGTTTTTCGCATGTAGTGCCCCAAGAAATATCAACACCATCCGCCTCCAGGAAATGCAGACAGCGCGCTTTGTGCAACGACAAGGGAGGTCGGTAGGGGGGGGGGGGGGGGCGGAGGGTAGTTAAGGTCATATTGCAGCCTCATCCTCAATGCTTGAAAACGCGTATCCTGTGTGCAAACCTGTCGCAAAATCTGTCCTTCAGGGTGTACAAACCGTATACATCGAGCTCTAACAAGAACTCTCTATGTTCCACGCAGCTTTCCAACTGCAGATGTAAGCCATACTCTGAAGCGGAATCAGAACAATTTAAGGACATGTGTATGAAACTGGCGAAAAGATTCTACGCAAATGTACGCTACTTAAACGACGAACTACTAAATAGACTAAGCTAATATTGCAATACAGATCTACGCTCACGAATTGTAAATCAACAACGTTGACAAATAATGTAATGCATAAACAGTCATGACGAACTAAAAGCTACGAACCAGTAAGAAAACTAACTACTAATTTTCAACAAAGCGTCTAAAAGACAAAAAACTTTCGCCGAGATATATCCTTCCACGATAGAGAGTGAATTATGTCGCAGTAGTACCTGAAGATGAAAATTTTTTGCTGTTGTCGAAATACTATAATAACTGACACGGCGATTCTCCCATTCGCGTGATAACGTTTCCTCCAGTCCTCGAGCGATAGACGACAACAGTCTCTCGAACACGCTGGTCTATTGCGATCGTAAACCATAAGTAAGTTCCAGGAATACAAGTCGCCAACGAATTTGTCAGTGGCTGAAAACAGAAAAACCATCGACTATTAAATAGCGACTGCTTGCCTTATTTCTGTGAATTAGAGCTATAAACGAATACGACCTAGAACACCTAGAGCTTCGGCGAAGGCCAATCCTGGTGACAGCTGAATACCGCAATTTCACCAGCGTAGGCGCTGCTCGCTAAGTAGTGTGGTCAATGTGTCACCACGACCTTTACGCATGCGCACAATACACTCATCCCACTAATAAATTGCAGAATGATCAGCCTTCTTCACTCTTAGATGGCTCACGCAAGAAGTAGTCCGATAAATTGTAGAGCCATATCGCTGACGCCCATTGCAGTCGGATTTTGGTACGTATAACGTTTACAAACATTGCGAATTACCTCTGGGAAAACGAGCTTTTGACGCACTTTATTCTGACGAAGTAATGAGTCCATATGAGTACTGAAGCGAATCCGTTAAATTTCGGTTACACGAATCTAAAGGGCTGTTACTTCAACTAATTACCTAGAAATTGTAATTACAAACAACATAAATTGCAACGAACACAAAGATAATGTTGTGGGGAAAACAAACCAAAGACTGCGTTTTATTAGCAAAATACTTAAAGGCTGCAGCGGGTGTGCTAAAGAGATTGGCTACAGTTCGCTTGTCCGTCCTCTGCTAAGGAGTATCGCTGTGCGGTATAGAATGCTTATTAGAGCATTGACGGAGTACACCAAAAAAGTCCAAAGACCGGCAGCAGCTCATTTCGTATTGTCGCGAAATGTGGGAGAGAGTGTACGGATGTGATAAGCAGGTTGGGGTGGCAATCATTAATATAAAGGCGTCTTTCGTTGTGGAGAGATCTTTCCACGAAATTTCACCCCCAACCTTTTCCTCTGATTACGAAAATATTTTTTGACACCATCCCACATAGCAACAAAATATCATCATAATAAAATTAGAAATCATAACTCGAATGGAAAGATTTAACTGTTCAGTTTTCCCACGCGCTGTTCTAGAGTGAAACGATAGAGGAACAGTGTAAATTATGGAGTAGTCATGTAGATGTAGATTTAGAGAGACGCAGCTCAAACAACATGGATCTGCTATCACTATCGGTAGGCAGCGCCGCCACGGATAAACTCAAACTACTGTATATCGGTATCTTGGACTTACCTATCGTATATAGCATTGCGTGGAACTAATCTGTGTCATCTGATGTGAAGCCGTTTAAGGTCTTAACCAGAGGGTTTGTCTGTTCTCTGATCACTATTCCACGAACTGTACTAAAGGGTGAAGATTTGTAGAACTGTCCTGGATAAAGCAGGCTCACACCGTGCATCAGAAGCGTCCGCTCCGGTGGCAGCGAAGTTGTGGGTCGCACTTGAGAAATACTGCATTTCGTAGGGTTAGCCGAAAAATCGAGATCCACTGACGAAAACTCAATATCTTGAAATGCAATTACTGATATCGAACGCATATAAAATCTGGGAAGTGAAAATACTGAAATACTCGCCTGTAACTGCTACAGAAAATAGTTCTTTTTTTTTTTCAATAAAGCAGTCATCCTCACATTGTTCTAGCGATTGTAAGTTGTCTGAAACACGAACTAAAAATTAGGTTATATTCAACACCTGTGTGCAGAAACATAGCGAGTCCTGAGAAAACACATGGACACAAACAACCAGATGTAAGAGTCTAAAGATAACAGTTGGTTGCCTCCGCAGGCTGTCATATTCATATTCAGGCATATTATTCGCTGAGACACTAGAAAACAGCCTGAATTAAATAGCATGAAAATATCACAACCATCCGATGGTAGTAGTGATTGACTGTCTACTGTTGACTGGAAATCTATGCTTACACTACTTTGGTGGGAACAGTCAAAGACTTCCTTCTTAAGAAACGAAGTCATAGTATTTAGACCAAATACAATAATCTTAGAAGAACTATGTAAAAAGCTTAAAAACACCAAAAAATCTGTCTAGATAAAAACGATGGACCAAAATAAGGACTCACTGCAAAGGAAAATAATACAAAATACACGATATTGTCCAATTCTAACGCTAGAGGAACACTACATGATCTGAAAGCATCTAAATATGTTTTAAATGTATCAGCAGCTTCTATTATCAGTGTATATTTCAACCAATGAAAATGTTATGAGGCAATATATCAGAAAGGGAATACAAGCAGGAAACACAGCTTCTTATGCCACCTTACTGGTATTTAACAATTCTCTGATAATACGACTAACAAAATTAAGAGTATATTATTACTCTGTATGTTCACTTATTAGATATGATTCAGGCTCGTGGACTAGGCCTACAGCAGAGGCGGATATAAGCAATCTAAGGCCATTTTAAAGAAAAATGCTGTGCAAAATCAATGGGCGTGTGAGATACGCAGAGGGATGGACCATCAGGTAGCATCATGAATTACAACAGCTTACACAAGAGAAAAAATTGGTAAAATTGTTAAATATTAGAGAGTACCCCGCGTAGGACGTATGAAGAGGATGATAGATGACTGGATTTCGAAAGAAGTAGTGAAAGGTATACTGTATTTAACCAGAAGGGAAGGAGCTACCAAGAGAAAAGGTACGGAGACATATTCTTGAGGAGGCCAAGGCTTCTCAAGTCCCAAAGCGATAAGAGGAAAACGTACCAAAAGATAACAAGAGACGCAAGAAAGCGTCTTCGTTTAATTCTACCATACGTAGAATGTTACGGAAACAGAAACAAACGAGATCAGTATGAAACCGACAGAAGAAATTTCAGTTCTTACGGCTGGAAGAGTCCTATAGCCATTTCCAATTAGATTCTGGGGATGAAACTAACGTCTTGTCATATGAGCTACTGGACTTACAGGTAGGAATTTAACTCATGCATACCCATTGTTCAGTCTCATGTGGATCTGTCTGATGCTGAAGCTAAAGGTACCAGGAAGCCGAGGATTAAATTCCGCATAAGCTTATCTCACTAGGGGTAAGATAGATACTGCCTACAGGAAAATTAAAGAGACCTTTGGAGAGAAGAGAACCACGTGTATGAATATCAAGAGCTCAGATGGCAACCCAGTTCTAAGCAAAGAAGGGAAAGAAGAAAGGTGGAAGGAGTATATAGAAGGTTTATACAAGGGTGATGTACTTGAGGACAATATTATGGAAATGGAAGAGGATGTAGATGAAGACGAAATGGGAGATACTATACTGCGTGAAGAGTTTGACAGAGCACTGAAAGACCTGAGTCGAAACAAGGCCCCCGGAGTAGACAACATTCCATTAGAACTACTGACGGCCTTGGGAGAGCCAGTCATGACAAAACTCTTCCAGCTAGTGAGCAAGATGTATGAGACAGGCGAAATACCCTCAGACTTCAAGAAGAATATAATAATTCCAATCCCAAAGAAAGCAGGTGCTGACAGATGTGAAAATTACCGAACTATCAGTTTAATAAGTCACAGCTGCAAAATACTAACGCGAATTCTTTACAGACGAATGGAAAAACTGGTAGATGCGGACCTCGGGGAGGATCAGTTTGGATTCCGTCGAAATGTTGGAACACGTGAGGCAATACTGACCTTACGACTTATCTTAGAAGAAAGATTAAGAAAAGGCAAACCTACGTTTCTAGCATTTGTAGACTTAGAGAAAGCTTTTGACAAAGTTGACTGGAATACTCTTTTTCAAATTCTAAAGGTGGCAGGGGTAAAATACAGGGAGCGAAAGGCTATTTACAATTTGTACAGAAACCAGATGGCAGTCATAAAAGTCGAGGGGCATGAAAGGGAAGCAGTGGTTGGGAAAGGAGTGAGACAGGGTTGTAGCCTCTCCCCGATGTTATTCAATCTGTATATTGAGCAAGTAGTAAAGGAAACAAAAGAAAATTTTGGAGTAGGTATTAAAATTCATGGAGAAAAAGTAAAAACTTTGAGGTTCGCCGATGACATTGTAATTCTGTCAGAGACGGCAAAGGACTTGGAAGAGCAGTTGAACGGAATGGACAGTGTCTTGCAAGGAGGATATAAGATGAACATCAACAAAAGCAAAACGAGGATAATGGAATGTAGTCGAATTAAATCGGGTGATGCTGAGGGAATTAGATTAGGAAATCAGACACTTAAAGTAGTAAAGGAGTTTTGCTATTTAGGAAGTAAAATAACTGATGACGGTCGAAGTAGAGAGGATATAAAATGTAGACTGGCAATGGCAAGGAAAGCGTTTCTGAAGAAGAGAAATTTGTTAACATCGAATATAGATTTATGTATCAGGAAGTCGTTTCTGAAAGTATATGTTTATAGTGTAGCCATGTATGGAAGTGAAACATGGACGATTACTAGTTTGGACAAGAAGAGAACAGAAGCTTTCGAAATGTGGTGCTACAGAAGAATACTGAAGATAAGGTGGATAGATCACGTAACTAATGAGGAGGTAATGAATAGGATTGGGGAGAAGAGAAGTTTGTGGCACAACTTGACTAGAAGAAGGGATCGGTTGGTAGGACATGTTTTGAGGCATCAAGGGATCACAAATTTAGCGTTGGAGGGCAGCGTGGAGGGTAAAAATCGTAGAGGGAGACCGAGAGATGAGTACACTAAGCAGATTCAAAAGGATGTAGGTTGCAGTAGGTACTGGGAGATGAAGCAGCTTGCACAGGATAGAGTAGCATGGAGAGCTGCATCAAACCAGTCCCAGGACTGAAGACAACAACAACAACAACATCAAAATACAATTTAGAATATTCAAAGCGACTAAGGCGCCATGCCTTAAATGAATTGCTCTTAAACTTGACAATCAGTAAGCTGCGGATTTAGCCCCCTTCTTAGTCAGTTTTTATTGATTTAGAAGTCACTGCAATTGAGAACGTAACTTGCGTTGTAGAAAACTATAAACGAAACGGATAAACATAATTACAGGTCAAATTCTTAGTTTCTGTCTTTTACCAGATCCTACTGAATACGGTACTTCGAACATTCTGATATTCCTGAAGGAAGATAATTTTCTGACAAGGAATCAGCACTTCAAGAATAGAACTGGTATAAAACACTTATTGCTCTTTTTATACTCCATATCTTGCAAACAGTAATTGCAAGACCACAGCTTAATTTCGAGTGGCATCTGTCGTACATTTTCGACTGATAACCAGGCTGCTATGAAAGGGAATATTTTTACAAATATGTGACTGACTCGTAGAACTTTTCACATTGGTCAGTGAATGTTCAACATCATCAATGTTAACCGTATATGTGTTAACAAAGGAAGGTAAGCATCACTCTCAGACTGCAGACGCTACGTATAGAAAAACGGAGACGTGCAAGATTATTTTGACAATATTTCCGACTCGTGTACTGAATAAAAACTGTCTTTAAAATGAAACAGTGAAAGAAAATAGTCACAATAGAGAAAAATGACGCGGAAGTACAGAATGAAAAGATTATCATTAAGCTTCTGCTGTCCGTCATATCATTTCGAAAACCAAGTTATACTACTAGTAAGTGATGTAACAAAGATGTGTCATTACTAGCAGGAATGCAAAATTAGCATCAAGCTAGTATTTTTCATCTTAATTGTAGTACTGAGAATAAAAAAGTAAAAATTGGCAGATTACGCATTCTCGGTATTCGTTCCTGTCACCGAAACTTTAGGCTCATGCTTACAAACATTACTTCCAATAATACTTCAGTGCAGTGGAACTGCATTGGGGCCTTGATCGAAAGGTTTTAAAATCCCGTGTTATACTCCACTTACCCTTCTTCAGGAACTTCACACCCATAACTGACTCTCGTGAAAACTACGTGTCCAACAAAGTGTGCGAGACTCTGTGCAACTCGTTGTCGACTGCGCTTATAAGGAAACCGTGCGTATCTAATCTTGACGACTTCGCTCAGTCATGCACAAAGCAAACATA
This sequence comes from Schistocerca gregaria, assembly GCF_023897955.1. NCBI lineage: Eukaryota > Metazoa > Arthropoda > Insecta > Orthoptera > Acrididae > Schistocerca > Schistocerca gregaria. The sequence continues at coordinate 853,532,453 of NC_064920.1, forward strand.
CGTGTTCAGCCTGACACTGCTAAAATGCTGAGTGACGTAGAGGGGCGCACACAGAAGCGACGGATCGCAGCAGGTTCCGCGATCTGTCCACATATCGCACGTGAGTAGGGAAATCTCCGATCGCAGCGATCGGTCGCTGTTCGCTCGTTATTGCCAAGCAATCTGACTTATGGCTTGCAACGAATCGGCTATGTATAACAATATGGCTGCCTAACTGCGGCTGATTTTTGGCTAGGTATTGAGTGTGTCTGTATATGTCTGTTTCGTTTCCCTGCGGCCACTTGAAGTAAGAATTTATAAGAAAGAAGAAGTGAGAATTCATAGTTATTCAGGAAGAACAAACGAGTCCGAAAGTGAAGTTGAAGAAGAAGTTGCCACTAAGGAGGTGTATAAATCTATAAATACTGGTACTGTTCAGTTTTGCAGCAAGCAATCTTTTGAATCATATACTGTAGAAATTCATGGAAAATCGAACGTACTATCCTACAAATGATGGACTTAAATCGTGTACGAAATGGCTACTCGCATTAGTAAAGTTTTTTTTCTAAATGAAATGAGGTTTTATTAAGAGGGCATTTTTATTCAAATGTTTAGATGTGTTACAGTCGGGTGTCAGTTCCCTGTCCCCTTGTCGTTTCATATGGTCTTTTCCATACAGTATTCAACAAAACTTATGGAGACCATCAGAGCTACTATCAAAAACATTTCTAGGCTACAAAACTATTGTGCAGATACAGGGTGTTTCAAAAATGACCGGTATATTTGAAACGGCAATAAAAACTAAACGAGCAGCGATAGAAATACACTGTTTGTTGCAATATGCTTAGGACAACAGTACATTTCCATGCGGACAAACTTTCGAAATTACAGTAGTTACAGTTTTCAACAACAGATTGCGCTGCAAGTGATGTAGAAGATATAGAAGACAACGCAGTCTGTGGGTGCGCCATTCTGTACGTCGTCTTTCTGCTGTAAGCGTGTGCTGTTCACAACGTGCAAGTGTGCTGTGTACAATATGGTTTATTCCTTAGAACAGAGGATTTTTCTGGTATTGGAATTCCACCGCCTAGAACTCAGTGTTGTTGCAACAAGACGAAGTTTTCAACGGAGGTTTAATGTAACCAAAGGACCGAAAAGCGATACAATAAACGATCTGTTTGAAAAATTTCAACGCACTGGGAACGTGACGGATGAACGTGCTAGAAAGGTAAGGCGACCGCGTACGACAACCACAGAGGGCAACGCGCAGCTAGTGCAGCAGGTGTTCCAACAGCGGCCTCGGGTTTCCGTTCGCCGTGTTACAGCTGCGGTCCAAATGACGCCAACGTCCACGTATCGTCTCATGCGCCAGAGTTTACACCTCTATTCATACAAAATTCAAATGCGGCAACCCCTCAGCGCCGCTACCATTGCTGCACGAGAGACACTCGCCAACGATATAGTGCACAGGATTGATTATTTTTACCTGGACGGCTTCGTCAATAAACAGAACTGGCGCATATGGGGAACCGAAAAGCCTCATGTTGCAGTCCCATCGTCCCTGCATCCTCAAAAAGTACTGGTCTGGGCCGCCATTTCTTCCAAAGGAATCATTGGCCCATTTTTCAGATCCGAAACGATTACTGCATCACGCTATCTGGACATTCTTCGTGAATTTTTGGCGGTACAAACTGCCTTAGACGACACTGCGAACACCTCGTGGTTTATGCAAGATGGTGCCCGGCCACATCGCACGGCCGACGTCTTTAATTTCCTGAATGAATATTTCGATGATCGTATGATTGCTTTGGGCTATCTGAAACATACAGGAGGCGGCGTGGATTGGCCTCCCTATTCGCCAGACATGAACCCCTGTGACTTCTTTCTGTGGGGACACTTGAAAGACCAGGTGTACCGCCAGAAACCAGAAACAATTGAACAGCTGAAGCAGTACATCTCATCTGCATGTGAAGCCATTCCGCCAGACACGTTGTCAAAGGTTTCGGGTAATTTCATTCAGAGACTACGCCATATTATTGCTACGCATGGTGGATATGTGGAAAATATCGTACTATAGAGTTTCCCAGACCGCAACGCCATCTGTTGTTGACAATTGTAACTATTGTAATTTCGAAAGTTTGTCTGCCTGAAAATGTACTGTTGTCCCAAGCATATTGCAACAAACGGTGTATTTCTATCGCTGCTCGTTTAGTTTGTATTGCCGATTCAAATGTACCGGTCACTTATGAAACACCCTATATGTGACTTAGTTGTGTAAATACTTTGTAGTTAAATTACAAAAAATGGTTCAAATGGGTCTGAGCACTATGGGTCTTCTGAGGTCATAAGTCCCCTAGAACGTAGAACTACTTAAACCTAACTAACCTAATAACAGCACATACATCCATGTCCGAGGCAGAATTCGAGCCTGCGATCGTACCGGTCGCGCGGTTCCAGAGTGTAGTGCCTAGAACCGCTCTGCCAACCCGGCCGGCAGTTAAATTACAAGACTAATAACTGAAGAAAGAACAATGGACTTCAAAATGTATTTATGAAATAAGAGTGAAAAATGTACGCAACACACTTTGTATCAGTGAAATATGTAATATATTCTGTGGCCTGGCTTACAGCTCTCAAGAAAGATGTTTCAAAACAACTCTCATCACTGTCAATTACATATTTTTGTCTTCTGCAATTGTTAGTCAAGAGTACTACCCTTGCTGCCCAAGTACGTAATTCATTTTCCATTGCAGAACTTCACGACAAACTGACATTCGAAACACTGGTTGAATCTGCTTGGTAAATCTCTAGTGTGTGGCGGAGTCGAAATGAGCGACCGATTGGAATCTTTGGCGCTCCGAAGTGCACGTGTTGATAGATGGTTTATTCCCCACAGTCACTCAAAACATTCTGAATAACACACATTTCTTGCCAGCTCTCCTACTCCATACCTACTGAAAGAATGTGATTTGAAGGTCAAAAATTTCATGCATGAGTGTTAAGCTACCTCCTAACCACGTTTTTCATTCAGAAATCAACGTTAGCGGTATTGATTCAAATGGTTCAAATGGCTCTGAGCACTATGGGACTCAACTGCTGTGGTCATTGGTCCCCTAGAACTTAGAACTACTTAAACCTAACTAACCTAAGGACATCACACACATCCATGCCCGAGGCAGGATTCGAACCTGCGACCGTAGCAGTCGCACGGTTCCGGACTGCGCGCCTAGAACCGCGAGACTACCGCGGCCGGCAGCGGTATTGAGAATCTGAAGAACAACACTCAGTTGAGTGAGCTCTTTTCAGGAGTTCCATTATTCTTGACAACAAAAGATTCCTACTAAGCTGCATCCTGTGGCTGTTTTTGTAGATAACAGGTGAAATATGTTCATATATATGAACAGTGTCATTGGAAAAATAATGAAACAAGCCTCACTTTCTGCACAGTTATCAAAATTATACTTCTCGAAAGCTTTGCTGCAAGCTTCTGGACATAATGGACACAGACGAGAACCTTTATGGACTACCAACCAAATACCAGAATTATACATAGTTTAATGGTATGCACTAATGTTTGTAAAAATTACAGCACTCGAAAGAATGATCATTAGACACAGAAATAATATCTTTATTTCGTTTACTTGCACATTACGTGCGCTAAATAACTGGGATAAAACTTTGTTCTGCGAAAGAAACGTTAATGGTTGTCTTTTATGACTTGCGGGAGCGCAAATTAACTACACATGGATATGTCACTACAGTTTTGTACCACTGCAAATACACAATCAATGTACGTAACGTACAACGTACTTGAGTGCAGCGGAGCTGCCATTACGTTCAGATGTCGTAGTTTTGAAGAAAGTCGGAGAAACAATCTCGTACTTCAACAAAGTGGGTGGAAAGCCATAAGCGTCGTGATCCAGCGAGGACAATCTATACACAATGGAGGCGAGATTCAAATTATCATCTGGGTCGCACATAGCAAACAATATTCGGAGCTAAATAATAGTAACATACAGGGCAGAAAACTGACTTGGAGATGATTAGCACCGCGCTGCAGTAGCCAGTGGCTCCGACCATTCAGCAGCATCCGCCGCGGCCCGGGCGTGACTCACGATCGGTGCAAGTCGAGGTCGCTACACAATGTCTGGTGGCCAGCAAATTCATTTCCTGGTCACTGCTGCTCGACAGTGGGGATAAAACCAGCGGTGCAGGAAATGAAGGTTTGTTGGTAAAAAGGACGGATTCCAACAAAGAAGCTGAGTAACTGGATAGCAAAATTAGCTTTCTTTCGACAGTGGAGGCAACAAAACATTTAGAATTAACTGCAGTCTTTCTCGGCGGTGCATTATATTTTAGACTAATTTCCCGTGCTGCAAAGGTTATTCAGCATGTAAGGTGGATGGCGAAGTGTAAAACGGTTGCGTTCCGTGATGAATTAGGATTTTCACCACAAGAATATAATGTTATCTGTAATATATCAATTTTCTTACAACGTACTGTAGCTGAATTTCATCATTATCTCTAAATTTCATATACTCATCAGGGTACTCGTATTGATATTTGTTTACTTTTCTGTTTTGGTGAATGTGTGGACCATTAGCCCTCTGGTTCGATGCAACCTGCCACGTATTCCTTTTCTCTGCCAACCTCTTCATCTCTGGGTGTCATTTGCATCCAAAGCTGTTTGTGCGATACGTTCTCTTTAAATACAGTATGATCGAACTTATTCCTAGACATCTTATAGTACGTCTTATCATACTGTCCTTCTTAACAATGTTTCTACATGTTCCTTCATTCCATTATTTACTTCTGCGCAATGCTGACATCCAAATATACATTTGCAAGCTGACCCGGAGTTAAATGAATTGCAAGCCTGGGAGACGTCACAAAAATTATGGTGCCTTCCAAAACAATGAATGAGGAAACTTATGACTACTAAATGAGACACGAATCACAATTACTTTGAATTATTCCAGTAAAATTATTCACAAAACAACTGGTAAACAGAGGCAACTTTAATATAAGATCTTGGCATTTCTGACTTGGGGTCGTGGAGGAGAGCGAGGGGGGGAAGATAATAATAATCATACAAAGTAAATTAATTTCAATTGTGAAGAGCCCAGTGATTGTCATGATAATACTTGCAAACAGGTTAGTTCTACAGAAAGAAATACGTCACTCTTGTGTTGGGAGTTGAAAACAGGTTTCCCTACACATCGTGTTGTGGTTTTTGCTCCATCTCACCACAGTATTGTAGATGGCGGCAGAAGTGGTTGCAAAATCAGTCATTAGTGGTACCAATGACCATCGCAAGTGCAAGACAGCCCGAAATTTCTCTGGCAGTGCAGTCCAGTGATTCTCAGCGGTCCAGTGATGGAGCTGAAGACGAGTTTTGTGATGAAATTTTTGGATGAAGAAGGAGATTGAGTTCTAGATGAAGTGTTTTTGCTAGAATATTTGTTACAAGGAAACCTCGAATGGCCGAGTTTTGTGCCTCTTACTGAATTTAGACTGGCTGGGCTCCTGATTTTCCAAGCACCGACCGACCGATAAAAACCGATAAAAATGCTCCTTACATTATTCCCCCCCCCCCCCCCCCCGGGCTCTTCTATGTGTGGTTGACAAAACATTATACCTACCATTTTACACAAGAAAGTCACTTAACTCTCTCCCTCTCAAGCAAGATAACACCGTTCGGAAACAGTGAGGATTTCTGTACTGACATAAACTTCTTCCTGAGCTTCTTTTCTTTTACTTATGTATTATTTACACGTCAGGTTCCGTAGGACCAAATTGAGGAGCAGGTCTCTAAGGTCATGGAACTTGTTAGTACATGAAATTACAATATAAAAATAATAGCAGATAAAAATAATTTTTTTTTTGAACCCGAAAAAAGTCAAGTCGTAAGGTTAAGTAAACGTAATCAACAATACAGCAAGAATCAGTTTAATTTTCAAGGAACTCCTCGACCGAATAGAAGATGTGACCCATGAGGAAACTCTTCAGCATGTGGATTACTGCTAAGATTTTTGACTTCTTGGGGTAGTTCATTGAAAATGATTGCAACAGTATACTGCACACCTACCTGTACAAAAGCAAGTCCAATTAAACGCAGGATTGATTTCTGCCGAGTTTTAACTGAGTGAAAGTTGCTTATTTTTGGGTTCAAATGGTTCAAAAGGCTCTACGCACTATGGGACTAAACATCTGAGGTCATCGGTCCCCTAGAACTTAGAACTACTTAAACCTAACTAACCTAAGGACATCACACACATCCATGCCCGAGCCAGGATTCGAACCTGCGACCGTTTCAGTCGCGCTGTTCCATATTGAAGCGCCTAGTAACAGTCGACCACCGCTCATTTTTGGGAACAACCTAATATTGTTAACAAGAAATGACAGTAAAGAATGTATATATTGAGAGGCCAATGTCAAAATACCCAGACTCGTGAACAGGGGTAGACAAGAGGTTCGTGAACTTACCATTGATTGCCCGAACCGCCCTTTTCTGAGCCAAAAATATCCTTTTAGAATGGGAGAGTTACCCCAAAATACATCATACGACTTAAGCGAACAAAAATAAGCAAAGTAAACCAGTTTTCGTATCAACCGATCACTCACTTCCGATAACATTCGAATAGTTGTGGAAATGGCAGCATTAAGTCTTTGAACAAAATCCTGACACTGTACAGCACAAGCAGCTCGTAGTCTAATTGCGTGCTTATGGAACATCGTCTGAGTTATATGACTGGATTTGTGATTTCCTGTCAGAGAGGTCACAGTTCGTAGTAATTGATGGAAAGTCTTCGAGTAAAACAGAAGTGATTTCTGGTATTCTCCAAGGTAGTGTTATAGGCCCTATGCTGTTCCTTATCGATGTAAACGATTTGGGAGACAATCTGAGCAGCCGTCTTCGGTTGTGTGCAGATGACGCTGTCGTTTCTCGACTAATAAAGCCATCAGAAGATCAAAACAAACTGCCAGACGATTTAGAAAAGATATCTGAATGGGGCGAAAATTGGCAGTTGACCCTAAATAACGAAAAGTGTTAGGTCATCCACATGAGTGCTAAGAGTAATTCGTTTAACTTCGGTTACACGATAAATCAGTCTAATCTAAAAGCCGTAAATTAAACTAAATACATAGGTATTACAATTACGAACAACTTAAATACGAAGGAAGACATAGAAAATGTTGTGGGGAAGGCTAATCAAAGACTGCGTTTTGTTAGTAGGACACTTAGAAAGTGTAACAGGTCTACTAAGGACACTGCCTACACTACGCTTATCCGTCCTCTTTTAGAATACTGCTGCGCGGTGTGGGATCCTTACCAGATAGGACTGACGGAGTACATCGAAAAAGTTCAAACAAGGGCAGCACGTTTTGTATTATCGCGAAACATGGGAGTGTCACAGAAATGATACAGGATTTGGGCTGGACATCATTAAAAGAAAGGCGTTTTTCGTTGCGACGGAATCTTCTCGCGAATTTCCAGTCACCAACTTTCTTCTCCGAATGCGAAAATATTTTGTTGACACCCGCCTACATAGGGAGAAACGATCGCCACGATAAAATAAGGGAAATCAGAGCTCGTGCGAAAAGATACAGGTGTTCGTTCTTACCGCGCGCTATACGAGATTGGAATAATAGAGAATTGTGAAGCTGGTTCGATGAACCCTCTGTCAGGCACTTAAATGTGATTTGCAGAGTATCCATGTAGATGTAGATGTAGTGAAGTACAGCAAAAGCAAAAAATCCGAGAACTGTAAATTCTAATTATATAATACGAAGAAAGAATTATTTTTGTCATTTCTCATCTGACTCTCTGTCTCTTCGTCCCCTTTTTCATAGGAACGGGTAGACATATCAGGTTGAAATTTATATCATATAGTAAGGTCTAGCGTCCCTCGGTGGTACACTAAAGATTGGTTTCCAAGTCAATGTAATCGAAAGTAACAGCCATTTATATATCATATTTTGAACCTTCCAGACTCATTCATCAAAACTTATAGGGTACTCCCGTTCATGTGTTATGACGACTTTTGGCAAAACTTATGGTTTCACAGTACAAGTAAAGGGACAAATCTGAAAACTGCTAATTTGTGATTATATCACACCAAAAATAGTTCCTTTTGTCATTTGTATCCGGCGTCAAATTTGAAATTACAAAAATGAGTAGTTTTCTGCATTCAGACTGACTTGGTCGCAATGTTAAAAGTTAAACATCGTACAAGGAATGAATCTTACTGCTTGTATGATGCGTTTCGGAATCCGTCCATCAGATATCCATGAGCGATCTTGCATGTAGATATGGCGCTTCGACTTATATATGGAACGAGCATTTGCAGACTAGTCATTCCGTTCCTGACGTTTGACTTTTACGATTCCGACCCAGTCAGCCCGAATGGAGAATAATGATTATTATAACAATGATCGCCTGTCTCCTGCATGACTATCTGTCACGTTTATATTACTTATAGAAATTAAAATATTCTCGAAAATCTTGGAGTCCTTGGGACCGATATCTTGCCAGTGCCAGTGTCGATAACAGGTAAAAATGGTCGCGATTCTCGATTTCTGGAATGGAAGAACTGTTCATATACATAATTCATTTTATACGGAACCCTCAGTGGACGAGTCCCACTCGCACCTGACCAATATTTATTTATATACATAATTGTTTACCTTTGTTACGAAAAATCTCTGCAAGTTCTTGAACGATTTACTTCAGATTTTTTCATGACGCTCTGATGAACATTCGGATTTACACGTAAAATTCTGAAGTAATTCATCGAGAACTTCTGAGGATTTTGTTAACAATAAATCTTCTTTATATACATTTATATAGTATATATATTAAAAATCTCTAACCTATGTCCATCTGCGTATTTTTTGGAGCATCATTTAACTTCTTGAGGTTTTCTGTAATAATGTTGAACCAACAGTTTTGTATATAGTAGCGTAGAATAGATGTATATATTTATATATGAAACACGTTTTACGAAACTTGTAGCCTAAGCCAATCAGAACGTTTATTAGGGTACTGTGTAAAAACCTGAAGTAAATTACTCAAGAAGTTTCAGAGATTTTTGCTAACAACATTTTCCATTTATGTATTATGTATATTTATATACTATATATAACAAAAATGTATAGCCTATGTGCATTCGAACGTTTAATATAGCTTTTCACATGAAAAGGAAAAACTGATGAACTTTCGCCTAATTACAGAAACGTACTGCTTTTATAAAGTGCCAGAAAAAATAACAATAAATTTGAATGGAATATCTGTAAGTCCCAACATTATTTCTGAAGCCAGTAATCAACTGATATAGCTATCTATGGACGCGTAGCAATTGTTTTGAAAGCAGCTGATGAAACACTGTTAACATCAGGTAGGTTTTTGGATTTAACAAAAGCACTCGACGTGGTACACCATAGAGCTCTCCCAAACAAGCCAGTATGCTGGAACATTAGGAGGCAACCAAATGAATGAATTCAGTCATATGCCACCAGTCACAAACAAGAACTAAACCTCAGGCAGGTAGAAGTATTATCACTAATGGCTTCTGAATGTTTGTCACTACAGTGCTGAACCATCTATGAGCTACCTCAAGGGTCAGTGATAGGAACAGTTTTTTCCTAATTTTATATCAGTTATCTTGGCATGTATGTAGGTTCTTATAACACTTCTGCTTGTTGTAGCCACAAAATTATTATTAAAAGTAGCGTAAAAGAAGATATCCAGCATGTACTAACCTCTCATGCAAGCATGCATAGTAAAAGATCAACTACAAAACACCTCATAACAAACAACAGGAAAATAGTACAACAAATCTCCACATCTGTGAAAATAACATCTCGCAATATCCTGATGTCATCTTTAATATCCATCCCCTCGTAAATAAACAGACAATGAAGTTTCTTGATATTTGAATAAAAAAATTGAATGCAATAAAGAATCGATTATTTCCAATTTTAAGGGCCCTAAAAGAATGCATAAATAAACATTCATTAACAAGTGCTTACTGAGCATATTTTAATGACACTTGAAATATGGCCTCAAATTATGGGGCACTCTCCCAGCAGTTAAGGACCCTCAGAATCCCAAAGTGCTATTTAGGTTATTACAGGGAGCAGAGCTATACAGTCATTAAACCATTGTTTAAAACACTGCAAGTGCTGTCATTACCACACATTACATAGTGGCATTTCATACTCATTGGCTCGATTAATTACCTCACACAGTGTGTTTATATGGTCAATTGTACTGAAACCACTGCAGAATCCAGCTTGTTCTATGGGCTGTGCATTTTCCACTACCATTTTAAAGCGATTTATCAGGACTTTACTGAACACTTTATATATAACACAAAGTAAGCTAATGGGGCGGTAGTTCTTCAGATCGTGAATACTTCCCTTCTTATGTAGTAAGATTATGTTTGCTTTGTTCCAGCAGGTTGGGAAGCTCCCGTTCTCTATACACGAAGTAAAGATTTTAGCCAGATGTTTATCTGTTTCCTCCCCTGTAAGCTTCAGTATGTCAGTTGTCAGACCATCATTACCCCCTGCTTTGCCATTCAGCATCTCGTTCACAGCTTTACTTATTTCTTTGGGGAGGATTTTTGGGGCTTCATCATCATCTGTGTAAGGTTTTCCTAGTGGTTCGTGTGTTCTTTTATATAATTTACTACAGAAATTCTTCACATGCTTTAGAATTTCTTCCTTTTCCGTTATGCGCCCATTATCTCCGTCAATTGCTATGATTTCGTTTTTACCAATCATAAGCTTCTGTTTAGCTTTCTTGCAGCTCCTTTCATTCTCTAGTGCTGTTTAGCTTTCTTGCAGCTCCTTTCATTCTCTAATGCTAATTTGATGGTGTTTTCATTGTATTTTGTATGGCGGCTTTCATATTCTTCCTTATACACTTACACAGTTCTGAATATTCTATCTTGTCACAAGAAGTTTTGATTTTCATCTCTCGGATTTTTGTGAGTGAAGCTTTGGGTTTCGCCCTTAATTTTCCTGGTTGTTTAGCAATTGTTGTTATTCCACCTATTTGTTTTGCGGTTTCCATTACCGTTTCAGCTAGATTTTCTTCTGTTGACTCATCTAATCTCACTCGAAGGGCATACTGAAAATCCTTTTGCCTTTCGTTCAATTTATTCATACCTATAATTTCTTTCTTCTGTGATCAGGTCTATGGTCACTACCAGTATTAAATTTATTTAAAACCGATACATCATTGATTATTTTGGTGTGATTTGAGATGATAAAGTCTATTTCATTGTGGGTCTCATGATTTGGGCTTCTCCTTGTCCCTTTCCTATTACGGTGTTTCTTAAAAAAGGAGTTCATGATGAATAATTTATTTTCTTCCGCAAATTGGACTAGCCTTTCACCCCCTTCCGTTTCTGTCATCGATTCCATGGCAGCCTACTGAGACATCACCCTGGTTTTTTATACGAACCTTGGCGTTTAAGTCCCTAATTACTAATTTCAAGTGGCAGTCTCGTCCTTTGTTATGTGCATTTTTTACTTCTTCGTAAAATGCTTCTACTTCATCATCCGGATAGCTTGCTGTAGGAGTGTATACTTGGACTATTTGTAGTTCGTAACTTTTTGATATTTTAATAACAAGACTTGCTACTCTACCTGATGTTCCTTCTATTATTGATACTTTGTCTTCTACATCTTTATTTATTAGGTAACCACACCCTTTGTTCTACCATCTCCAAAGTGATACAGAAGTTTTCCTGACTTCAGAGTTACACACTGTTCTCCTTTACGACGTACTTCACTCAGACCAACTACAGTCCATTTTATTTTCTTCAATTCTTCTTCAATATCGCTTAGTCTGTATTCACCCACAAGTTACCTGCAGTTATATGTGCAAATGTACAGAGATCTGGCGTTTTCCTATTTAATGGTTTCCTGTATGTGTGATGCTAAAGCAATCCCCTCCCATAGATCCAATGTTGGGGGACTTATTCGGAACCTTTTGTATGAGCGGTACTCATCATAAAGGTTCGCTTCAGAACGGATTGGCAATATTATTTCGAGGCGGCCCCTAACCTGTGGTACAGACGCCCTTGGCTGGCCGCCCCTCTGGAGTACAGACCTTATCGGTAGTTTTGGTCCACCACGGGTATTTGATTTCCCTGGCACCACCCATATCTGGGAGGCTTCCCCCTATCCGCCACCTGGGGGGACTAGCAACCACGCAAAACAAGTGCAGGAAAATTCCAGGCTACACTATAGGTCTATCTACTAGCATAATCTTTATCTGGGATTCACTTTCGTTAGTTGCACCATTTCTGAACAGAGTGCAAATTTCTTCTCAGAGCAAATTAGGTTTTCGGTTCATTTCTTCGACCATAAGTATGTTACATATCAACGTCATGATATCCAAGGTACTTAGAACATAATACAAACTTTAGCCAACAGATCGCACACGGCGTTGGATGTTACATGCAACTTGTAGTTGCTGTTTGATGTTTCCAACTGTTAGTTACAGCTGACGTGGTGGTAATTAGCAAGAACGCCTGCAAGCGGTATACATCGAACGCGCGTCTGTTGCGGAACAGATGTCGATTCAGTTTGCAGCAGTCGGAACTACTACGACAAAAGTCGTTCGATGTGTATTTCGGACAGTCACTCTCTCGATGTATATCTTGGAAATTTACCGAAATGGTTAATGCTCATTTCATAACAATTCCCGCAAAGGAGACTTTATTTTGACGTCATACATACACTAATCTTTGTTCCATAGATCACGAATACGATACTTCGTAGTGACATGTAATGTGTAACTTTAAAATAAGTTTTCTTTACACCAAATAATATATATTTATTACAGTTACTACTTCATTTCTAAGAATTCATCTATTGAGTAGAAGGAGTTGCCGTTCAGAAATTCTTATAATTTGCTTTTAAATGTTGTTGGCTCTCTGTCAGACTTTTAATACTATTTAGCAAATGACCAAAGATTTTTGTGGCACCATAATTCACCTCTTTCTATGCCAAAGTGAGATTTAATCCAGAATAGTGAAGATCATCCTTTCTTCTAGTGTTGTAGCTATGCACTGCGCTGTTGTTTTTGAATTTGGATGGGTGATTAATGACAAATTTCATAAGTCAATATATGTATTGCGAAGGTACAATGAATATCCCCAGTTCCTTAAATAAATGTCTGCAAAGTGATCTTGGATGGGATCCAGCTATTATTCTGATTACAAGCGTTTGTGCAATGAATCCTTTCTCTCTCAATGACGAATTGCCCAAATATGATGCCATATTAAAGCAGTGAATGAACATGAGTATAGTAGACTAATTTACTGATAAGTTTATCACTAAAATTTACAACAATCCTAATCGCAAAAGTAGCTGAACCTAACCGTTTCAACAGATCATCGCGGTGATTCTTCCAATTCAATTTCTCATCAATTTTAAGTACTCTGCCTTAGGAACAGACTTCTGCTCATAGTCTATATTTATCAATGGTGTTATGCCATTTACTATGCAGAATTGTACAAACTGTGTTTTCTCAAAATTTAGTGGGAGTGCATTTGCAGAGAACCACTTAATAATTTAATGAAGGACATTATTTCCAATTTCCTTAGCTGATTCTTGGTTGTTGGTTGTCGTTACTATTACTATACTTGTATCATCACCAAAAAAACTAGCTTTGCATCTTCATGAATATAGAGAGGAAACTCGTTAATATATATTAATAACAATAAGGGACCCAAGACTGAACCCTTTGGGACACCGTTCTTGATACCTCCCCAGTTAGAGGACTCTGCTGGCAGCATCTATCTGTACTGTTAATTTCAGCCTTCTGCATTCTTCCAGTTAAGTATGAATTAAACCATTTGTGCACTGCCCCACACATACCACAATACTGAAGCTTATCTAGAAGATATCGATGACCGCATGATCTGCTATCGACTTTCGTTAGCATTCTATACGTGCCTCCCACAGGATTTTATGTGCGCTTATTGGGGACTTCCAAAACACATCATTCTTGGACTGAATTATTATAATTATTGCTGCAGTAAAATCTAACGTGGTGATGTGTAGACGGTGAATGCTCTATTAGGCGTCTGACGCGAACATCCGGCTGGATTCCCGAATATCCAAGATGTCAACAGATCGCCGGGAAAGCATGAAGAATTACACATCATTATTATCATTAAATGTCACTGAATAACGCATCAACGATACAAGCCTTCAATATAGAATATGATAACAAAGACAGGAGTTAAAACATCGCACATTTAAGTAGTAACGACAGTCCGCCACTTACCTTTACTGAAGGAATTTTGTTACTTTATGAAGACAGAAAACGACGAAATCCTATTCATGTCTTCACTTCCAAATTATTATTTTATTTTCAAGATATGCACGTACACAACCAAGGCACTGAAGCCTGGCCGATGAAGTCACTTTTGGTGTGAGAAAGGACCGGATGTAAGGGGATATAAAATAAATAAAGAAATGAAACTCTTTTCTTTCTGGAGTCGAAAGTTGTCAGTTCGCATCCTGTTTCATGCAGTTTTTTTAATGTTCCGTTGTTAACAGGTTCTGTTCTTTCTTATAAATGTAATACAAGTATATTCTGTAGTATTGGATTTTATTTACATTCAGTCTGATTTGAGAACGAAAGATGAAATAAATTCTTAATGATTTCAGAATATGTGATTAGGCATGAACCAAAGAGGACAGCTTCAATACCTGCGACTGAAACGAGCAACAATACAATTCATATTTTACATTCGCGCCAATATTTGGCTCTATATCCGAATACGTGCTGCCTTTCGAGTGTGTGGTTAGGCACGAACCTAAGAGGACAGGCTTAATTGCTGCAACTGAAACAAGCGGCAACAAAATTCATGTTTGCTTTTTCACAAAGATTCGGCTCTCCATTTACGAATATGTGGCGATTTCCAAGTAAGTTGAACCTAAGAGTACGGTCTTAAATGCTGTGACTCAAACGGGTTGCAATAAAATTTGTATTTTTCCTTCTCACAAATATTTGTCTCCTTTTTCAGAATATGCAGTGACTTCCATGTGTTGTTAGGCAGGAAACTAAGAGGACAACTGAAATTGCTGCGAGTGAATAGAGGAGCAATAATATTCATAATCTCCCTTGTCACAACCTCGATAGCCGATCATGTTCGGATATAAAGAGCCAAATATTTACGCAGAGGCAGATTATGAATTTTATTGCAGCTCCTTTTAGACGCAGCATTCAAAGCTGTAGGCTTACTCTTAGGTAACTGCCTAACCACAGACTTGGAAATTAAAATAGTCATTTCATCCTTCATTCTCATGTCAGGCGGAATGTAAATAACACCAAATTCAGCAGAACATAATTGTATCATATTCATAAGAAAATCCCAGAATATGTTAACAACGGTAACATTAAAAAAAGAAACGAATGTGGTGGGATGTGAACCTACTTTAGCACTTAATCAAGTGATGTTTGTCTCTTGTCTTGGTTACCACATTATTTCATGAAGCTTATATATTTGATAATTGATTAATGATAATGGTGACGTATTTGTGATAAATTTACATGCTCCGATACTTCGAAACGGCATGCTGCAAATTATGAAACAAGTGAGTTTCATGCTTTAGTTGTAAATTATTGCCGGCCGCGGTGGTCTCGCGGTTCTAGGCGCGCAGTCCGGGACCGTGCGACTGCTACGGTCGCAGGTTCGAATCCTGCCTCGGGCATGGGTGTGTGTGATGTCCTTAGGTTAGTTAGGTTTAAGTAGTTCTAAGTTCTAGGGGACTAATGACCACAGCAGTTGAGTCCCATAGTGCTCAGAGCCATTTGAACCATTTTTTTTTTTTGTAAATTATTGACGACTGTAACTCATTCCTGAGAGAATACTCTTATATGAAGGAATTGTTGTTGTTGTGGTTGTTATGGACTTCAGTCCAGAGACTGGTCTGATGCAGCTCTCCATGCAACTCTAACCTGTGCAAGCTTCGTCATCTCCAACCTAACCACTGCAACCTACATCTTTCTGATTTGATCTGCTTATTACATTCATCTCTTGGTCTTCCTCTACGATTTTTACCCTCCACGCTGCCCTCCAGTACTAAATTGGTGATCCCTTGATGCCTCAGAACATGTCCTACCAACCGATCCCTTCTTCTAGTCAAGTTGTGCCACAAACTCCTGTTCTCCCCTATTCTACTTAGTACCTCCTCATTAGTTACGTGTTCTGTAGCATCACATTTCGAAAGCTTCTATTCTCTATTTATCGTCTATGTGTCACTTCCATACATAAAACATTGCTCTAAGCACTATGGGACTTAACATCTGAGGTCAACAGCCCCCCTAGAACTTGATGATGATGAGTCCCATACTCGTAGGGGAGCGACGCGGGAGACCCACGCCGCCTTACTAGGCAGGTGTAGAGGTGGTTTGCCATTGCCTTTCCCCGACCGTGATGGGGATGAATGATGATGATAAAGACGACACAACACCACCCAGTCATTTCGAGGCAGGAAAAATCCCTGAGCCCACCAGGAATCGAACCCGGGACCCCATTCTCGGGAAGCGAGAACGCTACCGCGTGACCACGAGCTGCGGATCCCTCCCTAGAACTTAGAACTACTTAAACCTAACTAACCTAAGGACATCACACACATCCATGCCCGAGGCAGGATTCGAAACTGCGACCGTAGCGGTCGCGCGATTCTAGACTGTAGCGCCTAGAACCGCTCGGTCACTACGGCCGGCACTTCCATACATCGATACACTCCATACAAATACTTTCAGAAGAGAATTCCTGACACTTAAACCTATAATCGATGTTAACAAACATCTCTTCTTCGGAAACGCTTCCCTTGCCATTGCAGGTCTACATTTTATATCCTCTCTACTTCGACCATAATCGGTTATTTTGCTCCCAAATAGCAAAACTCATCTGCTACTTTAAATGTCTCATTTCCTAACCTTATTCTCTCAGCATCACCTTCTTTAATGTGACTACATTCCATTGTCCTCGTTTTGCTTTTCATGATGTTCATCTTATATCCTCCTTTCAATACACTGTCCTTTCCATTCAGCTGCTCTTCCAAGTCCTTTGCTGTCTCTGACATAATTACAATGTCATCGGCAAACCTAAAAGTTTTTATTGCTTCTCCATGTATTTTAATTCCTACTCCAAATTTTTCTTTTCTTCCCTTTACTGCTTGCTCAGTATATACATTGAATAACATTGGAGATGGGCAACAACCCTGTCTCACTCCCTTCCCAGCCACTGCTTCCCTTTCATTCCTGTCGGCTCTTATATCTGTACAAATTGTACATTTCCTTTCACTCCTTATATTTGACCCCTGTCACATTCAGAATTTGAAAGAAAGTATTCCAGCCAACACTGTCAGAAGCTTTCTCTAAGTCTACAAATGGTAGGAACGTAGATTTGCCTTTCCTTATCTGTTTTCTAAGAGAATTCGTAGGGTCAGTATTGCCTCGCACGTTACAACATTTCTATGGAATCAAAACTGATCTTCCCCAAGGTCGGCTTCTACCAGTTTTTCCATTCGTCTGTAAGGAATTCGTGTTAGTAATTCGCAGCTGTGGCTTATTAAACTGACAGTTCAAAATTTTCACATCTGCCATCACCTGATGTCTTTGGAATGGGAATTATTATATTCTTCTTGAAGTCTGGGGGTATTTCACATGTCTCATAGATATTACTCACCAGATGGTAGAGTTTTGTCATGGCTGGTTCTCCTAAAGCTACCAGTAATTCTAATGGGATGTTGTCTACTCCCGGAGCCTTGCTTCGACTTAGATCTTTCAGTGCTCTGTTAAACATTACACGCAATATCATATCTCGGATTTCATCTTCATCTACATCCTCTTCCGTTTCCATAATATTGCCCTCAAATACATAGCTTTTGTATAGACCCTCTTTATACTCCTTCCACCTTTCTGCTTTCTGTTCTTTGCTTAGAACTGGTTTTCTGTCTGCGCTCTTGATATTGGTACAGGTGGTTGTCTTCTTTCCAAAGGTCTCTTTAATTGTCCAGTAGGCAGTATCTGTCGTACTCATAGTGATGTGTGCCTCTACGTCCTTATATGTGTCCTCTAGCCATCCCTGCTTAGCCATTTTGCACTTCCTCTCGATCTCATTTTTGAGACGTTTGTATTCCTTTTTGCCTGCTTCATTTACTGCCTTTTTATATTTTCTCCGTTCATCAATTAAATTCAACATCTCTTTTGTTACCCAAGGATTTCTACTAGCCCTCGTCCTTTTACCTACTTAACCCCCTGCTGCCTTCACTATTTCATCTCTCAAAGTTACCCATTCTTTTCCTGTATTTCTTCCTCCCGTTTTTGTCAATCGTTCCCTAATGCTCCCCCTGAAACTCTGTACAACCCCTGGTTTTATCAGTTTATCCAGATCCCATCTCCTTAAGTTCCTACCTTTTTGCAGTTTCTTCACTTTTAATCTACAGTACATAACCAATAAACTGTGGCCAGAGTCCATACCTGCCCGTGGAAACGTCCTATAGTTTAAAACCTGGTTCCTAAATCCCATCTTACCATTAAGTAATCTACGTGAAACCTTCCAGTGTTTCCAGGTCTTTTCGACGTACACAGTCGTCTTTTATGATTCTTAAACCAAGTGTTAGATATGGTTAAGTTACACACTGTGCAAAATTCTACCAGGCTGCTTCCTCTTTCATTCCTTACTCCTAGTCCATATTCACCTACTACTTTTCCTTCTTTTCTTTTGCATACTACTGAATTCCAGTCCCCCATGACTATTAAATTTTCGTCTCCCTTCACCCCTATCTGAATAATTTTTTTTTATTTCATCATTCATTTTACCAGTCTCTTCATCATCTGCAGAACTTGTTGGCATATACCTACTTCTACTACTGTGGTAGGCGTGGGCTTCGTGTCTGTCTTGGCTACAACCGTTCACCATGCTGTTCTTTGTAGGTTACCCGCCTTCCCATTTTCTTATTCATGATTAAACCCACTCCCGCATTACCCCTATTTGATTTTGTATTTATAGCGCTGTATTCACCTGACCAAAAGTCTTGTTCCTCCTGCCACCGAACTTCACTAATTCCCACTATATAAAACTTTAATCTATCAATTTCCCTTTTCAAATTTTCTAACCTACCTTCCCGATTGAGAGATCTGACATTCAACGCTCAGATCCACAAAACGTCAGTTTTGTTTCTCCTGATAACGACGTCCTCTTGAGTAGTCCCCGCCCGGAGATGAAGGCATTAACCATCGATAAATCGTTGTGTAACATTGTATTACAGCAATAGTTATTGATGAATCGAATCATTCCAACACCAACTTTATAAGGAAAAAATCTTCGGAACGCTTGCATTAAGCCTTGTGAGAGGCCTGTATCGAACGCTAACAGAAGCCGACAGCTGATCATATCATGCGATCATCGGTGCTGCATGTGGTGTCATAAATGACGTCACGTTTGCTGGAACTTTTGTGAAACTAACAGTACCCGACCGAAATCGCAGCCAGATTCCGTAAAGTTTTTATTGTGATACTGTGTCTTCTCAATCGCTTTGATTGGTATCACATAAGCGATTTCTTGTCCTCCCCTATCGTCTTATGACTTGAGTACAGATGTTTGTGATGTGACGCTCCTTTCGTTAATGAAAGTATACTATATTGTATCAGTGTAGTGTGATTATTCATCGTCGTCATCGCTTGTACACTGTAACACCGACAATTATTATTTTTTCTATTCAAATTATCTATGGCTCTTATTACATTTGCTTTTCTGGATTTACTGTACGTCAAACTGTCTGTAATCAGTTTCATTCGACGACACGCACAATACTTGGGCAATATTGTTTTGTCTTTTACAGCGACGGCAATAGTCGACGCAAACTTCTCTGACTTATTCAGACATCGAACACTGTTTATTCCTTATTCCATGGTGCAGCGCTAGCGAGCATGGTATTGGCGTTTCCTTTACGAGTAGGCAGAAAGCCGTGGAATTACTGCCACTGGCGGAGTACCTTGTCTTCAGGGAGGAAGAAATATTTACAGCAGTTTAAGTAACTGAAATTGGCTGGAAGTGAACGCGGGAACTATAACCTTGACGTTAAATGGTTGCTTTGCATCTTGTTAAAATGCCTCCTAGCCCGGTGAGTTCACCTTCAGCAAGTTTTCTATATAAATTACAAAATGCACAGTTTGAAAACAAAACTTTTAATGTTCATTGTTACAATAAAATTCTTGCATTCGAGAAGCAAGACTTTGTAATTAGCGAGGAAATCAATACTACATCCCTAGAATTTACAATCTTTGATTCTTGAGTACGATTAATCGTGCAATATCCTTCACAGTGTGCTTAGTTTCATTACTTAATAGACAGAAGACATCAGCTCTTCCCTCAGTTCTAAGTACAGCGTTACACCGACATCTCAGTAGGATGAGCTGAGTAACTGTAGCCATTAACCTTCAAAACTAATGTTGTCTCCGAAATTCCATTCCGTTAGTATGTTTGTTCATTTGGGGCTTGTTTGAGTTGGCAAGTGCGTTTTTATGAGCGAGGTTTTATATGATTAATGGAAGAGGCATTTCGCTACTTACCAGTCAAAATTCGTAGAATTTTTAGATCTGACATACAGCACAAACCATCCGTAGTGGCAGCACGGAAATCGCTCTCTGAAAACATGTGAAACGAATACTGTTTAGCCCCAGAAGAAAGAGGACTGAGTGAATATTTGTCATGAATTTTGGTACCTGGTTGCTTAATAGACCATATAACTATTCCCTGGAACTGACATAGGGAAGGGAAGGGACAGCTCAGTAATTTCTCGGTGAATGGCGAAATAGTTTTGAGACTTCACGACAAATGGTTCTCAGTACACTTGCTACTAGTCAGTATTTATTCCATCAATTATGAAAACGACGCATCGAATTGCCGTTTTCGATATGTAGTATGTGATTCGGTGTGTTTGAAAACTTGCATCCCAGAACTAAATTCTGTAAGAAGTACACACAGTTTCTTGTAGCCCAAGCGACTGATAGTAATCCAGCTAATATTTTTCAGATTACTTTGATATCCAAACGGTAAGCATATTCAACTGCATATGTAAAGTACACATTACCTTGTTTTAATATGAATATTGATTCAGCGTCTAAAACTACATCTACACGTGATTAAATCCAAGGTACTCAACGAATTGTGAAGTAGAGCTACAGAATATTTGCAGCAAAATTTAGTTACAGTCCTATAATGCGGTACAGAAGGAAAATTAAAAATCTACAACAGAAATAAGAAAGATTGTGATAATACTGTTGGATAAAAACAAATATAATCAAATGCATACGCCCCGAAGTGAAGGGATAAGTTGCTGACTTTCAAAAAAACTTATTGCCTTCATAACGTTTTCTTAACTTACAGAGCACATCTGGCCACTTTAATTGAATTAGTTCATCACTTTCATACTTTCTATTTTTTAATGTTGATTGGAAAAACTAAAACAACAAAATGTATTTTAGAAACCCCATTTTTGGCTTAGTTACGTGGCCTAGGCCTGTAACCGATTTGATGCACTTGAGAAGTGTTCCAAAACCATCCTCAAAATGGCATGTGACCCTGTGTTATACCCACTAAAGTTAAAAAAAAACATTAAATTTTTGGAGAGAAACTCTTTTCGACCCTAAAATTTTTTCCCTCTCTTCCAGTGCATAAAATAGGATTTTCTTTTTGGACTTACATTTGGGCTAATAGATATCGTGCAGATAGCTGTGTTCTATAACTGCATTAGCTCCGCCGTGTAAATCTGAAGGTAGAATTCGAAAGCCATCACGGTTCTTCTTGAGATTCCGTTGTGCGGCAGTGGTTGGGGGTGTTCTTCAGGAACTTAATGACAAATGAGAGAAACGTATGCTGCTGCCATGCAATGACAAATGACAGGAACGTATGCTGCTGCCATGCATACTTTGTACTGGAATCCGTGCTTCAGGGTACTGGAGGGATCGCTTTTCGCAAATTCGAAAAAGGGCTATACGAGGAAATAAGAATGCCCATACCATTAGGGGGGGTGAGGCTACACCTATGGGTTTGGAATATTTTTAATATTTTAGAAGACGAATGGCGACTTACTAGTAGCCATAAAAGAGTTTCGGTTTCGACCTGTTAAAAATCTGCGTAATAATTGACTTTTAAATCTTTTCTTGAAAGAACAATACCTGACTACACTACATTGTTTCCTTTCCCTGAGAGCTGGGGGTGAGGGGCCGCCACCCGCGTTGCCCCAGCGTATGGGCGCCCTTGCGAGGAAAAGACAGGTAAGATACATGACATATTTCATCACTGTTCTGAAAAGTTTTGCTTATATCTTGTTTGCTGCATAGCACCGAAACAACCAACTCGTCAAAGAATTTACGTAGTTTTACATGATCGGCATGCAAATCTAAAACATCCCAAGACAATCTGTCATTGCTAAAGTCTCAGTATTGCATTTCGCACTCAGTGGTCTTATATCGGCAGCGTAGTAGAGTTGCCCGTAACCATTTCTAGAATTTCTTGAGAATTCTGTAATAAATAAAAAGTCCGCACCCAGGTTGCAGGAGGGGGCAAGTGCCCTGTCTTGCGCCCCCCCCCCCCCCCTCTCCACACCTGCTCTCGGACCCTAAGGACGCTTCCCACCTTATGTGCTGATCTGCATTAACAGTAAGAATTTTTTCTAATTGAATCGTTAGCCCAACGTTGTACTCAACATTTTCTTTCAAAATAAGTTGGAGCGGTACTAGTGTCATATCCGACGCCCTGCATCTGCTGGATTATGTTGCTTCCGCCTCACATTATATTTAGGACCATTGTCGAAACGCAAAAATTCCTTGTTGCGTCGAACTACGTTGTAAGTGAAGGCGTCATGGGAGACGGTTTAGACTGTTGTAACGAGCGGAGTGCAAAGGCGCTTGAATAACGGTCGAAGAACAACAATTGCAAGGCCCTGCGCTAGTGCATGCCCTTATGCATCGAGGAGAAATGACTCTGTTCATGGTAAATTAGAACTGACGGGGTGAGTGGAGCAGCGTTGTAATCGCTACATGTAATTGAAAAACGTTTCTCATACTTACTGTAGCCAAATAATTCTCTATCAATATTTGGATCCCGCTTCAGCTACTGCCGGGTCTGGGTGCTGACGGGTCCTCTCCATTTGGCTCGGTCCTCCCACCACTTTTCTTCCTCCACTTGCTGCCAGGTCACACCTCTCCTTTCCACAGATATTCTCTCTCCCGTTTTCCACCGTGTTCTAGGGCGCCCTCTAGGTCTTTTTCCGTCCAACTTTAGTTCTTCCACAATTTTGTGGAGTCTCTGCCCACATATCCTCTTAACATGCCCGTACGATCTTAATCTCTCTTTTTCAATTTCTTCTCTCATACTTTCTAGTTCAAGGTCCTTTCTGATATCTACGTTCCTTACTCTGTCCATTCTTTTTTTTTTTCCTTATCTACTCTGAGAAATTTCATTTCCCCAGCTTGCAGTCTGCTCCAGTCCCTTCCTGCCATTGTCCATGTTTATCCTCCATAGATGACAATAGGGGAGTAATAACTCTTATACACAAGGAGTTTTGCTTTTTCTGAAACTTCCTTATTCCAAACCAGGTGTTTTATTGTTTCGTAGAAATTACCTTCCTTCTGTAACCTCCTATTAATTTCGCCAAAATATGGTATAAGTTAAATATTACAACAGTTTTAATTTAATAGCGTAACACTTTGTCGGAACTGGACTGTTTTTAAATATAGTTCCCATATTTCATATGGTTTTCATTCCGATGTAAATCTGTGTATTGCAGGTTTTGTGAGACGTGTTCAGCATTAGGGACGGACTTAAGTTCATCTCCAGGAATGAATTTTCCACTGTCAGTTTTCATGCGAAAATTTTCCCGCTAATGATATATTGCAGCTCTTTTTGTGATTTTACACACTTGATTTGAACTACCAGACACAGTTTTTAACTTTACGGTGCTATGAGATGAGTAATTTGAAGAGACGGACACCAGAAGTGTGTCTCAGTGGAGTACTAACTACTCTTTTAATGGGTAGCTAGCAAAACCGTTCACTGACTTTTGGGAGGGGGAAGGGGGCAAGCAATAAATTACCAAAACAAAATTTTGTACATGGCTGCACGTTCAGAAACCGTGAATAGTTACCATTGAAAGAGAACAACCCTCGGTCACTATTTTTAACGAATTAACCGGGTTTCAACGCTGCTGGGAGTGTCTTCTACTGAATTTAAATCAAAGAATGGTATATAACATGGTTCCAGAATTATGACTTAAAACGTATGATACAGAGTCTAAGAACGGAATCATCGTGAAAGACTGACTACTTATATGTCATTATAAAATAATAAATATCCCAAAAAGGGCATTAGTCACAAAGATATTTAAGATAAAGAAAACTGTGATGGCGAGCCACTAAGGGCTGCTCGTTACTTGCGTGGTGCAGGTTGCAAAACGAACTGAGGTGCCCGCGTTAACAAATGCGGCCAGGTGAACATTGCACTGCAACGAGCGCGCCTTCTAGTTACCGAAGATACAATTAGGCTACTTCACATGGAAATATAGGCAGAAATTATTATAAATAAACAGTATTTGTGTTTGTTTGATAGTAGCATACAACATAACATTTTGTCTATATTAAAGCTTATAACAGTAAGATAAAATATGAAAACATCATTATGAAAATGTAGATAGGACTGAAGGAAAACTTGTAGAAAGCAATATTGACGTGAAATACAGCCCAAAAACATTTGATAATTAAAAAACATAGGACTACCTTAGAAGGAAAAGAACATTTCGGTAACCTGCACAAGGAGACCCGAAGTCAGATATCGAGTAACGACTTTATACCGTCGAAACATTTTTTGTTACGTAGCTGTAGCTGTTCGTTAAGGATGAGGCTATTCTTTCGAGCAAAATGCTTTAAAATCTCTATTTCTTCTTCAATATATAGTCTACGCCCTTTCTTTTCGATGTGCAAAATGTTTCTATCGCCGATGGCTTTAGGTGAATGGCCTGTAATTAGAAGATGGTCGGCAAAAGACGAATTTTGGGGGCTAGTGCCATTTTTTTCTTAGCAAGTGTTCTTTATATCTGGTAGTGGTGGCACGTCCAGTTCGTCCTATATAGTAAGAGGAGCAAGTATCGCAGACAATTTTGTAAACACCAGAATTTTCTAAAGGGGAACGAATAGAATGTAAACTATGAATGAAGGATTTTATCAAATTGTTATTAGTAGAAAAAAAGCAACGTTGCAATCGTATTTCTTTCAGAGAAAACCATACCTCACATAAGTAAGTTGTTGCAAAAAGTATCAAAACCCGTAGACACTAGTGACTTACTAGCTAATACTCATGCTTCGCCAAGCTCCAAAACTGAAGCAGTAACGAGGAAATTAATTTCAGTTTCAAAGCGGAATCTTAAGAAAAATCAGTGAATCGCTCTTGTCCTTCAGTGGTAAGTGTTGATGGAACTTAAGTCTCAGGATCCGTCCTCTCAGTTTTACTTCCATCAGTACCTCATCTCACTCTGCTGAGATTTTTTTCTGACAGTAGGAGCCTGGCAGAATGACGGTCGCATTACATTGAAGGCATACATTAAATGAAAAGAGTTTTTCAAAGATATTACAAAGATGCGCCAGCGTCAAAATAAAGTCGCTGTCTATGAATTATTAGGAACTTAATTTTTCTGTTGAACAAGGTACGAGTAAAGTTCATTCCCGTGTTTAAGACATCCAGAATACTATAAAAAATTAGGGAAATGGGCTCTGCCTCTACCTCAGTGCATGTCTGTTGAAAACATCTCGACTTAAGCGGCCAACTTTTAATAATGTTTACCACTTCGACCACTGATTGAAGATCCTCATGAAGGATAGGGCTTATGCTTTCTAATGCCAGTGCTTCTCGGTGAATAAAAAAATGGGTCCAAATAGCAAGAGCAGGCTCTTTACAGATGAGAACTTGTAATCCACTAACAGCCAGTCGTTCTACGACCTCGTTCCACATCGACATCTATACTCTGCAAACCGTAGTGAAGTGAATGGTAGAAGGTACATCTCATTGTGCCAACTATTAGGGTTTCTTCCCGATCCATTCACGTATGGAGCACGGGAAGAAAGATTGAATGACTCTCTGCGTGCTGTAATTATTCCAACTTCGTCCTCGCGAGCGATACGCAGGACGTTGTAGTACTTTCGCAGAATCATCATTTAAAGCCGGTTCTTGAAACTTTATTACTAGACGTTCTTGGGATAGTTTACGTCTATCTTCAAGAGTTATTTTCTTCAGCATCTCTGTAGCACTTTCCCAAGAGTTAAACAAATCTGGAACCGTTCGTGTGACCTGTATGTGTTCAGTATCCCCTGTTAGACCTACCTGATACGGACATCACACACTTCAGCAGTATTATGGAATGAGTCGGAGACATGATTTGTGAGCAATCTTCTTTGTAGACTGATTGTACTTCCCCAGTATTCTACAAATATATCGAAGTCTACCACCCACTTGAACCACTACCGAACCTGTGTGATCATTCTATTTTATATCCCTAAAATGTGTTACATCCAGGTATTTGTATGAGTTGAGCGTTTCCAACTGTGACTCATTGACGTTACAACCATATGATACTACGTTTTTACGTTTTGTGAAGTGCATTATCCTTTTATTTCTGAACAGTTAACGCAAGTTGGCCAGTCATTATACTACTCCGGAATCTTATGAAGATCTGACTGAATATGCAGCCTCTTTGACACAGAAATTTTTCTAGCATCTGTAAACATTCTGAAGTTACCACTAACATAATCCACATGAATGCTAAGGGTTCCAGCAACCTTCCCTGGCGCACCCCGAGTAACTTCTACGTTTGTTGATGACTCTCCATACCAGATAATATGGTATGGTACTCAAGAAATAATATGATTTGTCCTTCCTACCAAGAAGTTCTAGATCAAGTCACAAATTTCACTAAATGCTCCAGATAGTCGTACTTTTGACAGTAAGTGATTGTGTGTGTCAGTAGTGGAACGAAGCGATTACTGGGACTAATGATTTATTAAGAGTAGTGGCTGGTTTTCCCCACCCCTTTCTACCGCCTGAAAATGACGGGAAAAGGTCAGTTGCGATGTCTCCACTAACCTAAAAACCTAAATCCCCCACTCCTATGTTGTCACTCACCCCACGCAAATAACGGGAAATTTTGGTGGGAAAAGGTCAGTCTCTGTCTAGCTGCTGGAGAGGAACAGATAAGGTTAGTGTACTTTTTTATTTTTGGAGGGAGACTGAAGTAAATATGGCTCCTAATTACATATTTGTATGTAGATTGCTACACAGCGAGTGCCTAAGTCCACAATACAGTTCAAAATTGACAATGTCACACAACTGTTGATACCCTGCTGGAAAAAAATTCACAGTTCACTCGAAACTAGTATCAGGCGGACTCAAAATAAATAGTAATTCCATGTAGGACGGTCCCTTCACCCACAAGTCGAAATAAATCTCTCTTCATAAACTGGTGGGAAAAAGACGCAGTCCAAAACGATAGCTGAAACAACTGCCTAAACTGGCATATGAACAAAAATTACGGACTGTTAAAAATGAAAACTGCAATGATGTTAAAAATCGGACTACATATACCTCCTATTGATAATAACACCGTGCTAAGACCATCTGTACAATGAGTAACACCAATTCATCAGTAAATTACAGATGCATGCTGTGGGATATAAAAACAACTTGAAAAAGCTTTGTAAATTAGATGGTACTAGTGCAGTGGACATTAACCCTGATAAATAACAATACTGCTCAAAAACAAGAAAGTAGAACTGCGAAACACAACGTCAATAAACAAACGATGCGAAAGCGGATTTATCGAACGCTAATATTTTACCGAAACGATGCTCAATTGTCGATAGCTATCGACCTACACGTAGCTCGAGGCAAAGAGCATTTCTAATCAGTACGCCAACACCATCTAGCGCCCGATTCTGTAAGCTAAACAAGACGAAGCAGAGTACCGACGAATCGGCACCCTGACAGTATTAGCGTCAGTAGGGGGTGACGACAGATTGTTACCTTGACATTCAAAGGGTTAAATACTACTACACATGACGCTCGCAACTATATTTACTGCATAGCGTGGTGCGATGCAAGGTACCAGGCTGCCAGCGGAACTATACCTGTAGTTCCCTTGGCAATCTACCAGCAACTGTGGCTTGTAGCAAGTCTGCCGCATGTGCTTCTGACCGTTGTGATACCTTACAGCCACCAGCAGAGGCACTCAGTGCAGTGCTCCAAGTGGTTGCTGCGTGAGACAGCTGGTGGAGTCCTGTTATGAATCACAAGAGTGACATAACCGATTGTGCAGGATCTAGAGGCACAAATATACCCTCAACATCATGTGTACAGATGGACGAGAGCAGACAGAAGCTGTCGCCAGTTTAGAACAATAGCTTACTTTCGCAACACGTATGTGGTGTGTGTGTGTGTGTGTGTGTGTGTGTGTGTGTGTGGGAGAGAGAGAGAGAGAGAGAGAGAGAGAGAGAGAGAGAGAGAGAGAGTTTGCAGACCTCTCCATTCATAGATAACGGACTCTGTGGATAATTTGCACAGACAAAGTACTTTCTGAGATACAGCTCTCTCTCTAACCCCCTTTGTGAAAACTTTCAACAGCAGCCTCCAGTAATACAGTTATTTCCACAGCACTCTGCTGCTAATGCTAAAAGCTTTCTCAGCAACTGCAACAGAGAGGGAGGGTAATACCTGTCACAACCGAATTGTTGTTTATGCACAAAATTCATATCTAGAATATCTGATGAACTGTTATACGTTCTGGCTTTAAAGATGTTCCTGAAAACTGAGGGAAATTATTTCTGCAAACTGACAAGTGCGAGCCTTGTGAAAAATCGCAAAATACCTCTCTGCTGCCGGCCGCTGTGGCCGAGCGGTTCTAGGCGCCTCAGCCCAGAACAGAGCTGCTGCTACGGTCGCAGGTTCGAATCCTACCTTGAGCATAGATGTGTGTGATGTCCTTCGTTAGGTGTCAGTAGTTCTAAGTGTAGGGGACTGATGACATCAGGTAGTAAGTCCCATAGTGCTTAGAGCCATTTGAACCATTTTTGAACCTCTCTGCTAACCACTACTTCCTTAACATATCAAGCCCCTTGTCTTAGTGACTAAGTGCATGACACACGTTTTCAAATCGCTAAAGTTTTGTAAAAGTGCTGTACAGCAATATGGCGTAGGCTTTATTTCCTCTAATTATTGCCTCGTCCGGTAAAAAAAAAAGAAAAAAAACTGTTCTTATCAGCTACGCTCCACAACGGAAAAAACTTGGTTACCGCTCCAACTCACAAATAATTTCTGTGGCTGTTGCTGTCGTCCGTCACGGCGTACAGCCACCTTTCACTATGCGGGCACGAACAGGCAGCAGCCGTGACTTATTCCTTTAAGTTGAAGTCCAAAGTGTACATTGTGTAGTATAAACACTCTTCATTTAAACAAATATCTTTAAGTGGGAAGCTCCATAATCTGCGATCGCAAAGTTCACTATCACCATACAGGTCAAGAGTCCACCACTGTGGTACCCCCGCTATGTGGAAAGTTAGGATAGGAACAACTGTGTGTCAGACTATCTCCAGGAGCCCCTCTTCTGATGAGTTCACAACCTGCAGACCGTCCGTTGACACTCACGGGGCTGCCTGCCATCATAGACGGCATGGCTAAGCACACTGTTACCATAACCACCTTGTCGCTGATATACTGAGTTTGGTCCTGTATTAGGCTTATAAAAAAACACAATAAATTTATGAGTGGACTGCATAACATAGCCAACATCACAGATGTGTACAAACCTCCATGCCACCACACTGTAATTTAAAGTCCAAACTGTGCTTTCAAACACCGGGTATTTTCCAGACACGCCCCTACTTATTTCCCTGGCCCATTAACAGGCCAGCGCTGCCCATAGCATGAGCCACCTGTGCTACACACCATACTGACCGGTTGCCGCGAGGCTCAGCGCCGGTTATCATTGCACTGTTAGGCCGTGTGTTTCAAAAGACAACGGAATTCAGCATATTCCTACAGACAAGAAAATTGCAAATTAAAATAGTCATATGTCGAATGACTACAAATCACTGTCCTACTTGGGAGGAGAAAAAGAAAACATCACTTCAGTAATAATAATCGTGAAACATACTTCACTATCCAGGAGATGCTTCTAATATTGCTGTGCGTGCTTTTATGAAATGGAATGGGCCTCTGTACACTGTGCGAGTGGTCGGCGTCTCTGTCTGCTGCTGAATGGGATGCCTGAGAAACATTTATGAATGTAAATCAAGTTTGATTTGCAATAGACAAATTGAAAAAATCGTGGACATACAAGAATTCGGTGTTCCTTACATCTGCTGTGTGCCATGATAGTTATAATTATCCATGATTCCAAGCATAGTCGTCCTAGGAAACCAGCCAGGTATTTATCATTTCAATTAGAATTAAATATTACGAGCACAGCACCAATCTCGTGACATTCCACAATTTGCAAAGTATCGGAAATACCTTGTCTTGACGACGGTGGCTGTGGAAATATCAGTTTCCCATATAAATCTATATCCACCTTATGACTGGACATAATTTTCCAAGTAAAATCTTTCACACCTGTTACGGCTAATGCGTTGAAAACGCAATTTTCCACGTCAGATCTATAAATCTCGTATAATTGAGCATAACCATTTCACATTTTAACCACTTCATTTTCTTCACACCTGTCGGAACACAGGCCACAATAACTTTACACTCCATCACATATGCATTACGGACAAGCAGTGCAAGTATCGTTCGTATGTCTAAAGCGTCAGAAAAAAGTATAGTATGTCTACACTTACAGTGGCTAGGTATCTCGATTCTCCTCAATTCTGCGTCTTCCAGCCAATCAGGTTCGAGAACAGACTGGATGTATTTTCGATCACCGCTTCCAGAAGATGCTGCATCCCACCAAGACTCTCTCAAAGAAATGTTGTAAAGCAAAGGTATCCGGCGCTGTGTGGTAATCGGCAGTGCTTGCTCCCATCGACAAAAGGGTTTAAAAGACATCACCGATAAGGGTTGGTGTCCACGATGTTATAACTGTATTGTCTGCCCTGTTTGTACACTGTAGCAGATCGAGTTAAAGCCTTGCATTGGTACATTACGCATGCGTTTTAAGAAATGAATCTACCACTCCTTACAGATACACGCGTCAATGTATGTGGTACAACAACAAAGTTAAGAAACTACTGCGAAAACAAAGAGAGCTTCACTCCAAGTTTAAACGCAGCCAAAACCTCTCAAACAGAAATTAAACGATGTCAAAGTTAGCGTAACGAGGGCTATGCGTGAAGCGTTCAGTGAATTCCAAAGTAAAATTCTAAGTACCGACTTGACAGAAAATTCTAGGAACTTCTGGTCTTACGTTAAATCAGTAAGTGGCTCGAAACAGCATATCCAGACACTCCGGGATGATGATGGCATTGAAACAGAGGATGACACGCGTAAAGCTGAAATACTAAACTCCTTTTTCCAAAGCTGTTTCACAGAGGAAAACCGCACTGCAGTTCCTTCTCTAAATCCTCGCACAAACGAAAAAATGGCTGACATCGAAATAAGTGTCCAAGGAATAGAAAAGCAACTGAAATCACTCAACAGAGGAAAGTCCACTGGACCTGATGGGATACCAATTCGATTCTACACAGAGTACGCGAAAGAACTTGGCCCCTACTAACAGCCGTGTACCGCAAGCCTAGAGGAACGGAAGGTTCCAAATGATTGAAAAAGAGCACAGGTAGTCCCAGTCTTGAAGAAGGGTCGTCGAGCAGATGCGCAAAACTGTAGACCTATATCTCCGACGTCGATCTGTTGTAGAATTTTAGAACATGTTTTTGCTCGAGTATCATGTCGTTTTTGGAAACCCGGAATCTAATCTGTAGGAATCAGCATGGATTCCGGAAACAGCGATCGTGTGAGACCCAACTCTCTTCATTTGTTCATGAGACCCACAAAATATTAGATACAGGCTCCCAGGTAGATACTATTTTCCTTGACTTACGGAAGGCGTTCGATACAGTTCCGCACTGTCGCCTGATAAACAAAGTAAGAGCCTACGGAATATCAGACCAGCTGTGTGGCTGGATTGAAGAGTTTTTAGCAAACAGAACACAACATGTTGTTATCAATGGAGAGACGTCTACAGACGTTAAAGTAACCTCTGGCGTGCCGCAGGGGAGTGTTATGGGAACATTGCTTTTCACAATATATATAAACGACCTAGTAGATAGTGTCGTAAGTTCCATGCGGCTTTTCGTGGATGATGCTGTAGTATACAGAGAAGTTGCAGCATTAGACAATTGTAGCGAAATGCAGGAAGATCTGCAGCGGATAGGCACTTGGTGCAGGAAGTGGCAACTAACCCTTAACATAGACAAGTGAAATGTATTGCGAAAGAAGGATCCTTCACTGTGTGATTATATGATAGCGGAACAAACACTGGTAGCAGTTACTTCTGTAAAATATCTGGGAGTATGCGTGCGGAACGATTTGAAGTGGAATGATCATATAAAATTAATTGTTGGTAAGGCGGGTACGAGGTTGAGATTCATTGGGAGAGTCCTTAGAAAATGTAGTCCATCAACAAAGGAGGTGGCTTACAAAACACTCGTTCGACCTATATTTGAGTATTGCTCATCAGTGTGGGATCCGTACCAGATCGGGTTGACGGAGGAGATAGAGAAGATCCAAAGAAGAGCGGCGCGTTTCGTCACAGGGTTATTTGGTAACCGTGATAGCGTTACGGAGATGTTTAGCAAACTCAAATGGCAGACTCTGCAAGAGAGGCGCTCTGCATCGCGGTGTAGCTTGCTCGCCAGGTTTCGAGAGGGTGCGTTTCTGGATGAGGTATCGAATATATTGCTTCCCCCTACTTATACCTCCCGAGGAGATCATGAATGTAAAATTAGAGAGATTAGAGCGCGCACGGAGGCTTTCAGATAGTCGTTCTTCCCGCGAACCATACGCGACTGGAACAGGAAAGGGAGGTAATGACAGTGGCACGTAAAGTGCCTTTCGCCACACACCGCTGGGTGGCTTGCGGAGTATAAATGTAGATGTAGATGTAGAAATTCCAGTTACCCACACCAAATCTATCCTCCCCTTATGGCTAGGCATACGAAATGTTTTACAGCAGTAGTTGCTGATCACATTCTACAAATTTCTGGTAATACGCTTGCACACTAACCACAGTAACATTACGTTCCAACTGCATAATATTCCTGATAAGTAGCGTGATTATCACTTATGTTTATATAGCGTCCAAAAAATTGTGGAATATCCACAGTCCCACCAGCTGGGTGTCGTTTTGCATGGCATACCACAGCTTCTCAGTAGCA
Organism: Schistocerca gregaria; assembly: GCF_023897955.1. Classification (NCBI taxonomy): domain Eukaryota; kingdom Metazoa; phylum Arthropoda; class Insecta; order Orthoptera; family Acrididae; genus Schistocerca; species Schistocerca gregaria. The sequence continues at coordinate 853,565,892 of NC_064920.1, forward strand.
AAACACTTCCACCACATCGTTGTTACAATTATAAAGCCCTTAAGGTTTTTTATACATTAAATATAGTCTTCTACGATACACACACAGCAATATCATAGTGTTTCCAGTACAACATTCTTTGAACCATTTACATTGAGGCAACAACCTCATAACTCTCCACAAAATTTGGAGCTACTGCAAGACTAGGGAGATATTCAGGTATTAATCAAAGTACTGGTCATTTTTTACCCCCACGTCCTGTTTGAAAGTGAACCGACCATGATACTGTATTTCGTCTAGAGCAGAGACTGTCCATATAGTTAGTACACATATGCGTAGTGGTACTTATTTATTTAGAAGCGAACCCTGTACTTATGCACTTATATAATGTCAGTTAACAAACAAATATAAGCTGGAACATATCAGTGTCAGTGTTTGTTCCAGAAACAGCGGGCGTGTTACTACCTTCAATTCGAATTGTTCCCCCACAGTCTCTAGGTGGCATACCGCCTCCTCGACAGTCACTTCTTAGTGAGTGGATCGCACCTCACTACAAACTCTTTGCAACTGAATTTCAGCCTGACATACTGTTCTGTTTTATCTCACAAACATGTCACTTCCTAGTGGTTCGGTCGCTCTCCTAAAGATTCCTGCAAATGAATCTGAACGCAGCATATGCGTTCTAATTCAGCTCACTCCAGATGTTTACTGCTAGGCATTTTAAGGCACTTAACACAGCATCCATATGGTGCAGAGGACAGTAGCCTCAATGCAACATATATTAATTATGGAAGAGAGTACCTTATCACTGTACTTAAATAGCCCTGACAGTCATTTGGGACCTGTGTTACACACCTGATAGCAATGCAGCGTGGAGTGTTTTTGTTTTTCATAAGCAAATTACATTTCAAAATTAGAACGGATTCTATATGCATGTATATGACATGGAGGACTCTAAATTTAGTGGAATATTTGTTAATGGTAGGAGGGAGTACTACGCTTAGCATCACTACACTTTCAATAGCACTGACTCATGTTTGGAAACCATCAGACAGTATTTCAATAATAACTTTTTTTATGCTTTGAATTCCAATTTATTGCATGTGACATCTGTTGGAGAAGGTATACTACCTGGTAACGAACTTTCGTTGCTGTTAGAATGATTGAGTGACTGAAATCATGAACAGCACATCTCCATCTCAATGCTTCCACTATCGTGAGCAAAACAATACCAGAGACCTACTCTCGCTCCATTGCAGCACATACCACTTCTGTAGACCACGTGTGTTCATAGCACTTCATTGTTTTAGAAATATGTCCTGTGATGCCTCTCGAGCTGCTTATTTTAATGCACCAAGCGCAGTGAGTAATTGCTACACTAACACTGTTGCTGTCGAAAACGGGAATTCCAAGCCAGAATGTGTCTCACTCAGCCATCAGCTGCTTTGTTACATGCGTGAGTTTTCTGCACAGCTTCCCCCACTCTTTCAAGACGAGCCCAATCTTTGTATCTCACTGTACATCCTGAATGTGCACTGTAACTCTGAGGTCATTGTCAGTTTCTATCTTGACATAAACATGCATATACTGTTTGTGGTTAAATGATAGGTACTGGAGAACAGTAACATCGATGCGTATACTGTTTGTGGTTAAATGATAGGTACTGGAGAACAGTAACATCGATACGACAGATCGACACTGTATAGTCGCTATGTAACCAATCCTTTGAGCCCACATCACTTCATGTAACATGACTGATCTGTGAGGCAAAAGCATCATATGTATTCTGCTATGATCATATAGAATACACTCCTGGAAATTGAAATAAGAACACAGTGAATTCATTGTCCCAGGAAGGCGAAACTTTATTGACACATTCCTGGGGTCAGATACATCACATGATCACACTGACAGAACCACAGGCACATAGACACAGGCAACAGAGCATGCACAATGTCGGCACTAGTACCGTGTATATCCACCTTTCGCAGCAATGCAGGCTGCTAATCTCCCATGGAGACGATCGTAGAGATGCTGGATGTAGTCCTGTGGAACGGCTTGCCATGCCATTTCCACCTGGCGCCTCAGTTGGACCAGCGTTCGTGCTGGACGTGCAGACCGCATGAGACGACGCTTCATCCAGTCCCAAACATGCTCAATTGGGGACAGATCCGGAGATCTTGCTGGCCAGGGTAGTTGACTCACACCTTCTAGAGCACGTTGGGTGGCACGGGATACATGCGGACGTGCATTTTCCTGTTGGAACAGCAAGTTTCCTTGCCGGTCCAGGAATGGTAGAACGATGGGTTCGATGACGGTTTGGATGTACCGTGCACTATTCAGTGTCCCCTCGACGATCACCAGAGGTGTACGGCCAGTGTAGGAGATCGCTCCCCACACCATGATGCCGGGTGTTGGCCCTGTGTGCCTCGGTCGTATGCAGTCCTGATTGTGGCGCTCACCTGCACGGCGCCAAACACGCATACGACCATCATTGGCACCAAGGCAGAAGCGACTCTCATCGCTGAAGACGACACGTCTCCATTCGTCCCTCCATTCACGCCTGTCGCGACACCACTGGAGGCGGGCTGCACGATGTTGGGGCGTGAGCGGAAGACGGCCTAACGGTGTGCGGGACCGTAGCCCAGCTTCATGGAGACGGTTGCGAATGGTCCTCGCCGATACCCCAGGAGCAACAGTGTCCCTAATTTGCTGGGAAATGGCGGTGCGGTCCCCTACGGCACTGCGTAGGATCCTACGGTCTTGGCGTGCATCCGTGCGTCGCTGCGGTCCGGTCCCAGGTCGACGGGCACGTGCACCTTCCGCCGACCACTGGCGACATCATCGATGTACTGTGGAGACCTCACGCCCCACGTGTTGAGCAATTCGGCGGTACATTCACCCGGCCTCCCGCATGCCCACTATACGCCCTCGCCCAAAGTCCGTCAACTGCACATACGGTTTACGTCCACGCTGTCGCGGCATGCTACCAGTGTTAAAGACTGCGATGGAGCTCCGTATGCCACGGCAAACTGGCTGACACTGACGGCGGCGGTGCACAAATGTTGCGCAGCTAGCGCCATTCGACGACCAACACCGCGGTTCCTGGTGTGTCCGCTGTGCCGTGCGTGTGATCATTGCTTGTACAGCCCTCGCAGTGTCCGGAGCAAGTATGATGGGTCTGACACACCGGTGTCAATGTGTTCTTTTTTCCATTTCCAGGAGTGTATTAATCCAAGGGCGCTGATGACCTAGCTGTTTAGCGACCACCAGCATAAATCATCATCATCATCACAATCATCATCATCGAATATGTGATAGAAAAATCTCTTGGAAAGACGATATATTTCTCCCAGAAACACAGGGGTCGATTAGGGTATGCAAGGATGTATACACGCAATTTTTTACTCGATCAGCGTGTGAGATTGGGATGGAAACGTAATCGATAATACTACTGTGATGTGCCCTCCACCATGCAATGTACAGCCGCTTGCAGTGTATTTGTTTTAAATGTGGGATGTTCGTAGGTGATTAAGTTGTGCGCAAGTAGATGGGAAGACTTGTGGTAAGAGTTGGTTGTTGACCTGAACGTACCTAAAGCTATTGCACGTTAATATGACTAGAAATTCCGTGCACTGTCATCAGAAGCGTTAAGTGCCCTAAAACGCCTAGCAGTAAGCATCTGGAGTGAGTTGAAGTAGAATCCTTATGTTGGGTTAGGATTCATTTGCTGCTATCTTCAGGAAAGCGACCCAAGAACTAGGAAGTGACAAGTCAGTGAGCTAAAGCAGAAGAATGTCAGGCTGAAATTCAAATGCACCGATTTTTGAGATGGATGTATTTCATCCACTAAGAAGTGATTGTCTAGGTGGCGAGTGATCGTAAATCCCGTCGGTATGTCACCTAGAGACAGTAGAGATAGGAGGTAGTAAGATGGCTGCAATCGCTGGAGAAAACATTTGTTCCAGCTTGTACTCATTTGTTAACTGGTTCTCAGTGTACGATAGCTATTTAAGCGTGTAAGTACTAGGTTTTAAATAAAAAATTACCACTACACATATGCACAAGATGGCGATATACTTTGCTCTAGATGGAATACAGTGTCTTCGTTGGTTTACTATTGAACAGGGTGTGGTGGTAAAAAATTAGCAAGAGTGTGTTTAAATCCGGAATTATGTGTGGAGGTGTGAGAATGTTGCACCAACGTAAATGATTCAATTGACGAGGTACTGGAAACTCTTATGATACTGTTTGATGTTTGCTCAATCGCTATAAATTCAAGATGGGGATGCACATTTGGGAAGGTGTGGTCAGCAGACGGGTAAGACAGGTATTTTGCTATTGTTCACAAGGTAGGCATGTTTCGGTTTGCAGAAAGCATTTCCCCCAGCGCTCAGGAATGTCATTGAAGTTAGGATACTAAATAGTTTGTTGGGTGTTCTAGGTATGATCTGTTTTTAGGAAAAACTGTTTGGTTCCACTCGCCACATACCATACACACGGGTAGAAATAGGCTATAGTTCCAGAGCAACGCTGACTTGTGTTTGTTTCCCTCCATTTACACCTGTGAGATAAGTGAATATTTGTTTGTTTGGATCCTACAGAATGGACGTCCAACATATAACCAGACGTGTGTGGGAAGTGATGAGACTACTGTTGCAGTAAAAAATTACATATACATAGACATAAGAGGAGGACAGGTTTGATGTGCGGAATTCGGATTTCAACACATTGATGTGTATGTCTCTAAGGTGTGATAGATTCATATCCTAAACGTCTGTGTAATATACCAATGTAAAGTTTCAACTGGATCTGCTATGGTGTACAAACAAGGCAGGCAAACAGCTGTAACATCAAAGTCACACAGATCGGCGTCTCATTAGCTCCCCTAAGCAGATTCTCGCATGTTCTTTGTAGCACTACTGACCACGATTTTTTTGTTGCATCAGACCACCCTGTATGAGTGACGTCTTTCCAGCGCTCTTGTCTGTTGATTATCACATAATACCAGATGTTTGTTCTTTAAAACACTTCTTTGAGAGGGCCTTGGTGGATGTAGCACCTTCTGGAAGTGTTGATGAAAATACATACTATCTGTTTCGAATCTGATTGGGTGGAAGACCGAAATATCAAATAATTTCGTAGAACTGAGGAGAATCGAGACACCTAGCTGGTGTGAGTGTGGGCATATTATGTTTTTTTCGAACACTCTACACATATAACTGTACTGCTTGTCTGAAATGCATATGTGCTGGAGTGTAAAGTTACTGTGGCCCGTGTTCCAACATGTGCAAAGGAAATAATGTGGGTGGGAAGTGCTGACGTCTGCAAAGAAAACGATGTGAGTGGGAAGTAAACAGACTATTTCTGGTCATAAGGGAGGTATAGATTTGATGAAGGAAATTGTGATTTCAATGTATCTATAGCTGTGATGCATATGAAAGATTTTATGTGGAAAATTATATCCATTCTTCAGGAGGATATAGGTTTACGTGGGAAATTGATATTTCCAGAGCCACAGTCGTCAGGACAAGGTACCGATATGTCGGTCACTGTTGAATGTCACCAAACTCGCGCCTGGATCGTAATAAATAATTGTAATTACTGTTAAATATATGGCTCGTTTTCTAACATGACTGCTTGGTGTCTGGAGTGTGGTGGAGGTGGATGGAAACATGGATAACAATAATTATCGTGACATACAGCAGACGTAAGGAACACTAATAGTTGGGTAAGCAGGACGTCACCCCAAAGTAGGTCACCCCAAGTACCATTATCCAAGATGGCGGCCGTGACACAAGTACGTGATGTCAGTTGATGACGCGATTGGCGTCATCGGATGACACGAGTGCCGTTGACCAAGATGGCAGCTTTTGGAGGGAAGATATCTCACTTGCGCTACCTCTACTAACCTAAGGAAGTGCCACGCCCCATGGCGGTAAGTTTGAATTTTGGAGGGAAGATAACTCAATTGCACTATCTCTACTAACCTAAGAAAATGGCAGGAAAGAAAGGGCTACCTCCACTAACCTAAGTCACCTTTTTCCTAGGAACTGGGCTAAGTTTTTATTTAAACAATTAGAGGCAGTACCACAACCAAGTGTGTTCGCCATCCTCTTGGAAAATGTTCACGAATTTTGCTCTAAGAGCTTACTCTACTAACCAAAAAAATGGTAAGAAAGAAAGGGCACTGTAGCTATCTCCACTAACCTAAGTCATCTCTTCCTGAGAACTGGCCGAAAGTTTGAATTTTGGCAGGGAGAGAGAGGGCACTGGGGCTACAACTACTAACCGAAGATGGCGGTAAAGAAAGGGCACTTGGGCTACCTCCACTAACGTAACTCACCTCATTCTAGGAACTGGATGTATGTCTTTATTTAAACAATTATAGGCAGTACCAGCATCAAGTGTATTCGCCATCCTCTTGCTAAAAATGGACTTTAGTTTTGCTCTAAGAGCTAACACCTGCAGCTGAGGCGAGTTAGTATGGTGTCGACCCCACATCTTCTCATTCAATTCGAATATAATTTTATAAACTTGTTTAAATTTGCTTAAAAGTCTTTAAATTGGTATAAACTGGTATAAATTTGTTTAAATTTATTTAAATTTGATTAAATGTGTTTATGTTTATTATCTACCTACAGCATCAGTGACCTGCTACGACCACAAGACGCTGAGATATTGGTTGTCGTTGTATTACATACTCTCATTCAGCTCTGAACATAAATCTTTATTTAAACAATTACAAGCAGTACCATCATCAAGTGTGTTCACCACCCCCTTGCTAAAAATGGACATTAATTTTGCTCTAAGAGCTTACTCCTGCATATGAGGCGAATTGGTATGGTGTCACCCTCACTAGATGCTGCTCATTCAGTTCGAATATAATTTTTATAAATTTGTTTAAATTTCTTTAAATTTGTATAAATTTCTTTAAATTTGTATAAATTTGTTTAAATTTATTATCTACCTACAGCATTAGTGTCGTGTTACCACTGTGGCTAGAAAAAGAACACTATCGCAGATGTAGAAGGAGGGTGAGTTGTAATACAGTAATGATTCTTTCGAAAGTATCCTGATTGTTTCTGCCCATTCCATAAACATCCCAAGCTATTTCCTTCATAGTTGTCCGTTATATTCGTATTTTGTCATTCTTCATTTTCATCATATCATTGGAAGCTAACAATAGTACCACATATCAGGCAACAATACGATAATTACTCACTCTTCAATACAGGGCAACATCGTAGTATTGCATATTCAAGAAACAATTCATTATGCTTATTGCATTTTGTTCCATCACTTGCTTCAGATTCTACCTTAATATTTCTTTGTGCAGGACTCCTGTAGATTCGTGCACACATTAGCAAGGCCAAATCAGTGCGAATTCGTCAAGAGCCATGAGGATTGCAATATGGGAGAATCTTTTATAGACTATGTGCCATTTTTATACTGTTATTTTAATGATGGCGAGTGGTCATTTAGAGGTGGAATCGTATTTCTGGTAAGTATGAACAGTATGAGACCAAAGTATCTCATTATCCTATAACATTTTAAATTAAGATTTGAAGGTTTTATGACTTTTAACTGTGACATCATAAACGAAAATTAATGAAATGCTTTTACGGCCAGCTGCCGAGCAGATATCTTCGAACATGTCTTAAATAAACTTTCTACGAAATTTGACAGTAAATGTTCTCAGTTGTGTTTTCTTCTCAGTGGGAAAATTTACCTCCTCTTTCTCCTGCGATGGTCATCGTGAATACGGCTGCCACAGAAGTTGCTAATTGTTGACCTTGTTGCATAATGAAAGAAACATATATTTCGACGCCGTGTTAGTCAAATCAATGTACAGACAATGTATTTTACTTGACGTATTTGTATTAACCCAAAATTCAATATTACTAACAAACCTATTATAATAGGAGGAACGATAAAATGTTCACGTTCTCTCTTCACTAAGACACACTACAGCCTCTCTATGTCACCCAACTTTAAAAAAAAGTGACAGTCACATCTGTCTCAGATAACAGCATTTCTGCTACGGCACATCACTTCCTTTTTCTTATCTTATGTATACTTCTTTGAAACATCTAGTAAGTGCCATTACACTTGCCCTGTATTATTCATATATGTAGCACACAGTACAAAATTTCCTTTTCTTACTAATTTATAGAGATTTATACATTTTACGTTTTTGTACCCAAAGGCACAAGATGCAGTCGTCTGCTTTCTGATCCTAGGGTCAGAATCCTTTATTTTAGCAATCCAGCTGTTGCCATATTTGTACCATTTGATTAATGTGCATCAGCTTTGTGGGAACATCGTTTTTATCAAATTCCTTATATGACATATTTTACCAAAACTTTTCTGATACTGTATTAAAATAACAAGTAAATCAAATACTTTTTATATAGAAGGAAAATGTTACAAATTATGTTTCATCTCATGTAGTCCTTTTTCACATGCAGTTAAATGTTTATCTCTCTTAATCCGCCTTTAGGACAACTGTGTGTCTCTCCTTTAGTTAGCAACAAAAATTATCATCTTCTCTGTCCTTTTTATTTTGTTGTTGAGTGGTCGGTGTGAGCTGACTCTGTTGTTTGAAGTTCCTCACAGCTGTTGTTTTCCGCGCCATGCAAAGCATTATTCATATGCGTGATGGAGTGCGAACAGTTCGTATGTCCACTCAGGGTAGCTATTTACACCTGCCTACGGATTCTATAAGCTATGATGGTCTCCACTGCATCGTCAGGCTGAAGGGCCCTGTTGAACCAGCTACGTCTGGATGAAATCTTCGTCGACATTGTGGTGAGTTTACAGATTTCCATTAGCCACAACTGCCCCTGTTTCACTTCTTTAACTCGGCACTGTAGATTTGTTAAACTTCCCCATTGCAGAGGGTGAGTCACTCGGGGATTGCAAAATTGAATCGTCACACAACACTAATTTTTAACCACTAGATGCAACTCCACATATTTGACGTTTGTTATAAACTTACGTAGGACTCTTTCACACGTATTTGCACTTTATAATATGTCTGAAGTCACGTAAGATTGGTTTTCAGAGATTTACAAAAAGTACATGAACATATTTGTAAAGACATGAAACAAATAAATGTCATACAATCACAATTATAAGAAAATCTTATGTATATTCTAATTCGAGGTTCCTCGTAATTAATTTTTGATGACTCCTTTAATTTTAGCTCTAAGAAAATTTTCTCTTGCTTATTTATTTCAGTGAGTGAAGAGTTTACTTCTCAAAATCCTTACATCTCCCGTAACAACCTCAAAACTGATATTATCATCAATACAATCAAGCGCAATTTCAGCACTACGTGAGGAAAGGGAACGCATAGGAATTTCATAAAGCAACTACTGTTAAAGATAAACATCATGCTGTACATAAGGAGCGTAAGTAGGCATCCACGACTGCTCCTGTTCACTCTAGTATGTGGAATGAAAAAGAGATTTCCCAAAAAATGGCGATTCTCCTATTCTATGTGGTAGATTTGGTCTGCCATCTGCTACGAACGTGGACGGAACCATTGCTTAGTGGTGATGAGCATTTCGGCCCCAATAGGAGGAACAGGTTGACACGTCCGTAGGTTAGGAGGGCTGGTAGTCAAGACAGCGATCCGGAGCTGCGCGCACTGTCTCGCTGGCCAACACACACACACCATACATGACTGATCTCTGCTCGCCCATTGGTTGGCTTTCAACCTTCTGAAAACATTGCTTGCTTAGCAGCCCTGCGGATAGCGTTCCTAGCTTAAGAGGAACCGAGCACGGGATCCATCCCCAGTGCTTCGGAGCTGCTTATGTAACCTATATCACGCCGCCGAGGCACAGTGGTAGTCGCAAGAAAAAATTGCAAATTGCAAAATTTGGAAGAAAATAATGCTTCTTTTTACCCTTAACACCACTTTGGACTGCAAAATTCTCTCCCCCTTCCGCGGGAACCGGTTACGGGTCGTTAATTGATTTACATCGAATTTAAGAAAAAAAATGTGTAACTGTTGAAATGGCTTACCAGAAGTGGGTCAACATTTTTTTTTTTTTTTTTCAGAAAAGGGGCTTATCCTAATGGAGGGTGTACATCAAATGTTAAAAACATACTAGGGGCAGGGGCTACAAAGATCCAGCATTGCAGTAAATCATGTTCACATGTACTAGTTCTTGAAGCGTCTTGTCGGATTTGGTGCAGAGGCCAGTTGTCAACCAAGCACGGCTGTGAGCATGGCAACGACAGTCAGCTGGGCTGTAGCTGAGCTTCCAGGTTACCAGAGGTATATGCCATTAAATGTTTACACAATTCAAATAAATTGTTTGTGCAGAGCTGACGTTCTATGACATGCTACTAGTGTTCAGATCACACAGATTTTGTGCCTGTGTCGGTGTAGCCCCTTCGACAAGTTCGTTACCGATTTATACACTCGTCACTGCGAGATATCATTTTGTGTCTGATGATGGCAATGCAGACCGTACGTTAAACTACACTCTTCCGTCGTATAAGCAGAAAGCAATCTAGTGGCTGGGTTAGCATTGCATTTACAAGTGATATTTAAAACATTCATCATATGAATTAAATGTGTTTTACGTTGTTGAGAAGACATCAGGTATTTCCACAGGAATTCTAAATGCGATATTTGAGGAATCTAAATGTGTGTTTGATTGGAGAAACGTTTTTGTGTTCATAATTAATGGATAAGTAGACGGACTTCTATTTGCTCGCAGTAGGTCTTTTGGTAATCTTTCATGTTTCTGGAGTATTGCTAAAGTATTTCTGACGAATTTCTTCAACAAGGTCACTATCAAATCACTAACAGCATCACTGCATCTGTCCAAGCTGCCTATAAGTGTACTGGATGCGACAGAGAAATTGTGTAGCTAACATCCCTCATTCGCCTCTCCACTTGGCGGAATCTAACGTCAAGTGAGCGCAACTTGATTCTGGGAGTTGAAATTAGTGAATTTTGTGGCGAAAGCACTGGATTCTGCTTCGAAACTAGTTAGTTTTGTGCTGAAATCAACGTATATTGTGGCGAAATCAAGCAAAGTTTTGTTCAGTGTACGTGAAAATGTCTGATGGAGACATATTCTTCCCCATCAGTGGATGTGACAGAACAGGGGAAGAGGTTTGTATCACTCATTAACAGCTCCCATCAAGAAAGGGAAAACTTTGGGACATTCGACTTGAGAACTCTGAAGCAGTGCTCAAGAGAAGTGTGATAATGGCGTGCACTATGTGTTCTGGGATTGATACAGATCCTGTAGAAAGTTATTTCAAGTAGGAGCGGAGCACTTTGAAAAAGATCATGTAAACACTGAAATGGAGTAGTAAATATCTGTGAAAAGAAGATTTATCTAAGACTTTGTTGATCAACCCTCAGAGGAAGAGTATTTAAGTTTAGTTAAAGAATACTGCAATTTATGTATCCTATGAAGATGATGGCTGTTTTTAATATGCTACTAGACAACAATTTCAATGAAAACAGTGTAACAGTAACTACAGAAAGCATACTATGGTGTACTGAGCATTTTGCGCCAATTTTGCTGCAGCGTCGCAATATGAGGAGCATTTTGTTTTAATTCTGCTGTAAGATCAGACAGTTTGTAACAAGTTTCTTATAACATCGGCCATTTTATTTTAATTTTGCCTTAACACAGGATAGTTTATTGCAAATTTTGATATGAAAAGAGGCATTTGGTTACAATTCTACTGTTACATTGATAATTTGTTGTAATTTTGATATAACACTAGGTAATTTTGCAGTAACATGTAGCATTCTGGCACTGGTGAGGTATAACAGGAGAGTGGGATAATTTGTTAGAATTTTGCTGTAACATTATGATATATGGAACTGTTCGTGAAGTTTAGGATTGCAGGGAATGTGATGTTCTGATAGTACACACACATAAATGTAACCTGGTCAGAATATAGTAGGATCTTATTCCACAATGCACTCATGTCAAATCAGCATCAGGACCCACATTCAGTCAGGAGTGCAACATTCTGTTAGCATAGACATGCAGATCTAAACTTATCAGGCTATTGTGTGTATGTTTATTCCACAGTTCGTGTCATCACAATCACTTCCAACTAGTCAAAATGCACATCGTACTCACAGGCTGACTAATACTTAGTCACATCGTATCATGACTACTTCTGTTGTCAAGAATGAGACAACATGGAAATCCACTCATTCAGGAATGTGGCGGCATCTCTGTAGTTGTAGTGGGAGCTATTCATAGTGCATAAACATTCCAGAGCTACTTCAGCCAGCACTTTTGTCAGATTGCCCACGTCTCACGAAATCTGTGGTGGTGGTTGTTAACACTCGAACTCTGGAACAAAGATGTATAATAGCATTATGGCCAGTTTACATTTATGTATCTATGCTATTAGAACTTCACGTTCCTGGCAAAAAGTTTCTGAATCAGAACTGAGCTGAGAGGATTCTAGAAATAGATCTTACTACATTCTGACAAGTTTATTTTTATATTTTTATGCTATCATGATGTCACATTCACAGACATCGTAAACTTCAAAAATTACTCCATACATCGTCAGCCATAGCAGAGTTGTAATAAATTACCACATTCAGAATTATGTTAAGGAAAAATGTAACAAAATTCTCAAAGATACAGCAAAATTGTAACTAAATGCCCCATGTTACAGTAAAGCTGTAGCGAACTGCCTCAAGATATAGCAAAATGATAACAAAATGTCCCATGTTACTGTAATATTGTTGCAAAGTGCCTCATGTTATAGCAAAATTGTAGTACATTGCTCCAGGCTGCAACAAAATTGTAACAAACTGCTCTATACATTGTTATGTTATAGCAAGAATATGCTCCTTACGTCACTGTATGCTTTTGCAACTACTATCTCACTGTTTTAGTGACACTGTTCTCAAGTAACATATTAATACCAGTTATCACCTCCATGAAACAGAAATGTCACAATCTTCTACAACTGCATTTGCTTATTATTTCTATATTACATTGAGCACATAAAGTTTCCATAGAGCTATAACACTAGATATGGTATCTCTGTCTGCCTCTAATTGATATGTGACAGTTGTCGTCTGTCTTCCTTTGCGCAAACTCTGTTTGGTCTGATGTTACAGTTTGTTAACACCATCATCATGATATTAGAAGCATTGAGAGCTGCATGACCAAGTCTGTGCCTGAGAGGTAATCAGAAATTACACTCCTGAGAAGTTATTTTTTTCATATCACTTCTTACTTTACTAAACCTAAGCAGGGTGTCTCAAAATACCTTGACAAATGTTAGGAACAGGTTCCTTACATCAAAACAAGATAAAACGTTTCTATAAATATATGTCAAAAAATCCTTTTAAATTTATAAAAACTAATGTCCAACGGCTTTTCAAGTACAACCTGTGAACTTATCTGTGGGCTTGGTGGTCTCACTGTATCCTAGATAATCAGTGTGATGCTAGGGAGTCTTGATTACATTCGTCATTCATTACTCTTCAGTGTGTCCACTGCGTATGTGTACTACAGGTAGCGAGTTAACTGAAGATGCTCAGTTCGAACATAGAAGGATATTCATTTTGTGAGCAGGCAGATATGATTTTTGTCTGTAGCTGTGTGAGTGGTAATGGGGCCAAGGCTGCACTGTCGTGTCATATGGTGTTTCCGGACCAAAGACAGCTGAGTCATCCAACCTTTGGTGCTTTGTATTGTCATGTTACTGAGACACAATCTGTAGCATCACAAACTTTGTGCCAGGGAATAACTCGTGTTGCCCAACACTGGACCAAGAAGTGGAAGTTTTTATGGGCTGTCGAAGAAGAGCCACTATCAGCGCAGGACAAGTGGACCTCCAAGTTCAGCATGATGGATACTTCAAGAGTAAATCACGTATCCTTATCATCAACATGTACGGGAGCTTATATCTACTGATCATTCACGACAGGAGATCTTTTGCTGATTCTTTATAGCACAAATTGCCAATATGTTTTTTTCTCTTCAGTTTCGTGTACACACGAGGTAATGTTTGTACGAGATGGAATAATAAATTTCCACAACCAACATGCATAGGGCGCTAATTGCAATTCTGATACTACAGCACAGTTTAAGATTTCTGTTTGGGCCGCAGTAATTGTAGGTGACTGGCACATTTTACAGGTACTGTCTACAGGGATTTTTATTCAGGGCACCTGCTAAGACCTACTAGTCGTGCACCTTCAAATGAGAAGAAACATATACAGGGTGTTGCAAAAAGGTACGGCCAAACTTTCAGGAAAGGTTCCTCACACACAAATAAAGAAAAGATGTTATGTGGACATGTGTCCGGAAACGCTTAATTTCTATGTTAGAGCTCATTTTAGTTTCGTCAGTATGTACTGTACTTCCTCGATTAACCGCCGGTTGGCCCAATTGAAGGATCGTACTGTTGGCTTCGGGGCTTGTGTTGACATGCGACTCATTGCTCTACAGTACTAGCATCAAGCACATCAGTACGTAGCATCAACAGGTTAGTGTTCATCACGAAAATGGTTTTGCAGGCAGTGCAATGTTTACAAATCCGGAGTTGGCAGATGCCCATTTGATGTATGGATTAGTACGGGACAATAGCCGTGTCGACGTACGTTTGTATCGAGACAGATTTCCAGAACGAAGGTGTCCCGACAGGAAAACGTTCTAAGCAATTGATAGGCGTCTTAGGGAGCACGGAACATTCCAGCCTGTTACTCGCGACTGGGGAAGACGTAGAACGACGAGGACACCTGCAATGGACGAGGCAATTCTTCGTGAAGTAGACGATAACCCTAATGTCAGCGTCAGAGAAGTTGCTGCTGTACAAGGTAACGTTGACCACGTCATTGTATGGAGAGTGCTACGGGAGAACCAGTTGTTTCCGTACGATGTACAGCGTGTGCAGGCACTATCAGCAGCTGATTGGCCTCCACGGGTACACTTCTGCGAATGGTTCATCCAACAACGTGTCAGTCCTCATTTCAGTGCTAATGTTCTCTTTACGGATGAGGCTTCATTCCAACGTGATCAAATTGTAAATTTTCACAATCAACATGTGTGGGCTGACGAGAATCCGCACGCAATTGTGCAATCACGTCATCAACACAGATTTTCGGTGAACGTTTGGTCGGACATTGCTGGTGATGTCTTAATTGGTCCCCATGTTCTTCCACCTACGCTCAATAGAGCACGGTATCATACTCTACCCGTGCTGCTAGAACATGTGCCTTTACAAGTACGACACAACAAGTGAATCATGCATGGTGGAGCTCCTGCACATTTCAGTCGAAGTGTTCTTACGATTCTCAACAACAGACTCAGTGACCGATGGATTGGAAGCGGCAACCAATTCCGTGGCCTCCACGCTCTCCTGACCTCAACCCTCTTGACTTTCATTTATGGGGGCATTTGAATTTTCTTGTCTACGCAACCCCGATATCAAATGTAGGGATTCTTCGTGCTCGTATTGTGGACACCTGTGATACTATACGCCATTCTCCAGGGCTGCATCAGCGCATCAGGGATTCCATGCGATGGAGTGTGGATGCATGTATCCTGGCTAACGGAGGACATTTTGAACATTTCCTGTAACAAAGTGTTTGAAGTCACGCTGGTACGTTCTGTTGCTGTGTGTTTCCATTCCATGATTAATGTGATTTGAACAGAAGTAATAAAATGAGCTCTAATATGGAAAGTAAGCGTTTCTAGACACATGTCCACATAACATATTTTCTTACTTTGTGTGTGAGGAATGTTTCCTGAAAGTTTGGCCGCACCTTTTTGTAACACCCTGTATTTTATGGATGATGGAGATGCAGCAGATTCTAGTCTCAGTGTTCAAGATGCACTGTATAGTATCTACCATGAGAGATGGATGGATAGGAAGAGAACGACCAGTTCCATATCCTGTACATTTCCCTGGTCTCAATACTCCGGTGAAGCAGACCATCCAGATGCAAAAACTTTGCATTGACGTATTATGGAAGCCTGCAAAACCATTAAGGCTATCAGGAAGTATTTGAAAGGGCGTGATAAACCATGATTTGACAAGTTCATGCTTGTTTAGAAGAAAGAAGAGGACATTTGAGCATTTATTCTGAATTCATGTGTTGATGAGCTTCAATCACCTTAATTGTAAACTTTCACTAATAACGTGGAAATGAAAATTTTCGGATATGTGTTTCCACAGATATCAAAAAACGTTTTGCATCACCCCAGTTCCCAGAACTCCTGAAGATAGATGTTGACTGTGGATATTGTACCACAGACATAGTCCCATTGACTGTTCAGACATGAAACTAAACCTGCCCAAAGATGTAAACAACCATGCATGAGCAGCGCCTAGTAGATTGAGGGGATCCGATAGCCGTTCAGTTCCAGTCATTCTACCAGGAAGGACGTACACAGCTCATATTGTCTGTAGTTCATCCATGCCCAGACGATCAATACCGCGGTCGGACCGCGTCCGCATTGTTACTTTGTTCCAGGAAGGGCTCTCAACAAGGAAAGTATCCTTATCATTGCCAACAAAGCAGTACACAGTACAACATACATAGTTGGTGCACATACGTTTTTTTTGTGCGTGTCCTCGTGAATGTAATATCCTTCAAACTCCATGAGGCCTTCAGGTATGACAGCAAATAGTATCATAATTCAAGTTGGCACGAGTTGGCACTGGTGACGTAATAAATGTGGTAAAATTGGCCTCTTTTACGAGCATGACCACAAAAATCGAAAATTCACAACCGGTAATCAAATAGTTCTCAAATGATACAGAAAAAACATTTAAATTTTAATTTCCCTTCTTTGAGTCTTTAATCCACATGGGTCGTACTTTTAACGGCTCACTAAAATCATTAGGAGCCTCCTATTGTATAGGAAGAGGTGGTATAATGGTTCCACCACTTGGTTTTCTTGATCTTAGTGCCACAATTTCTTTTTCTACATAGGTGAAGCTTGCTAAGTATAGGAATCCAATTATTGGGAAGAGACACAACATATTACTCTGGCTGCAGAATGCTGAGTAAATTCCAACAGAAGTACTCAACCACTGAAAAAGAAACTCTTCACAAATGAGCATCGTATATGTCTTCAATCAGACAATTGTCGGAGACGTGTTTGGAGGCAACCTGATCAGGCTGAACGCCTTAGACACACTGTCCAGCGAGTGCAGGAAGTTGAAAGTTCCCTGATGTTTTGGAGTGGCATTATGTGGAGCCGACGTACCCTGCTTGTGGTCATGGAAGGAGCCGTAATGACTGTGCAATACGTGAATCCCACCCTCTGACCGATAGTGCACCCATATCGACAGCATATTGGTGAGGCATTCGTCTTCATGGACGACAATTTGCGCCCCCATCATGCACATCTTGTGAATGACTTCCTTCAGGATAACGACATCGCTCGACTAGAGAGGCCAGCATGTTCTCTAGACATGAACCCTATTGGACATGCCTAGGATTTATTGAAAACGGCTGTTTTATGTATGATGTGACCCATCAAACACTCTGAGGGATCTGCGCCGAATTGCCATTGAGGAGTGGGACAATCTGGAGCAACAGTGCCTTGATGAACTTGTGGACAGTATGCCACGATGAATCAATGCAAGAGGACGTGCTACTGGGTATTAGAGGTACCAGTGTCTGCGGCAATTTGGACCACCACCTCTGAAGGTCTCGCTGTATGGTGGTACAACATGCAATGTGTGGTTTTCATGAGAAATAAAAAGGGTGGAAATGATGTCTTATGTTGATTTCAATTTCAATTTTCCGTACAGTTTCCGGAACTCTCGGAATCGAGGTGGTGCAAATCTTTTTTTTGATGTGTGTGTGAACTATTTCTTGTTTTGATGTAAGGTACGTCTCCCTAAAGTTTGTGAAAGTATTATTTTTTAAACATAATATATGATTATGTGTGCAACTGTCAGCTTCTGAGGTGTGGTAATTTTGAGTCTGTGACAGAAATCAGAGATTTTGTCTCTGAAATTATGTCAGCACTATGTGTAGATTTCTTGAATTATTTGCTTCATAGTTATGAGAGATCAGGTTGAACAAGCGTTCTGTTCTTGTTTATGACGTTAGTACAGTATCTGCACCATACTGTTGAGTTCATTCATCACATATTACTGCCTGCTTACTTCTATTTCTGCCAATGAACATCGTCAAGTGAGATGCCTATTGATGACAGCTCATTTTGAGAGCCCTGTACATGAAGCCATGCAATATCATCGCATTAATATAGGAAAATTGATAAATTTCGCTGTATGTATTCACTACACTGTGCACAACTGTTTCAGTTTGACTGTTAAGTATGAGCTGTTGTAATAACGATGCACCAGAGCTTCTTTTAAACATTTGTTTTTACTGCTACCATTTTCTAGTGATGGCACATTCTCAAGAAGCATCTATATGCAACCCAGCTATTATGATTACATAAGTCTATATATTTACATATGAATGTGTAATCTTTGGGTATATAATTTTTAGTTATGTTGTAGTATCATAAATGTTATTTTACAAAGACAGCCCTAAATTTTATATGAGATATAAATCGTTTTTCGCATCTACATCTACATGGTTACTCTACTGCTCACACTTAAGTGCCTGGCAGAGAGTTCATCGAACCGTTTTCATACTACTTCTCTACCATTCCACTCTCGAATGGCGTGTGGGAAAAAGGAACACCTAAATCTTTCTTTCCGAAGTCTGATTTCTCTTATTTTATTATGATGATCATTTCTCCCAACGTAGGTGGTTTTCATCAAAGGTATAAATTTAATGGCAAACCATATCAGTTACATGTAAATCAGAAATATAACAATCATGAGAAAACATTACAAAACCGAAAGTAGACCAAATTTGAAAAATAACTTTCAAGGTATTTTAATGTAAGTAAAAATTAGTGTTAAAACCAAATATTATACATTTGCATGTACATGTATAGTTATATATGTTGATAATCGCCCAATTGTGTCTATGTACCGCTTGTGAATCATCCATCACCCAAAATCAGTTGCAGTAAATAAAATATAATAAATTTCATATAATTTGTTGAGGCTGCATTACAATAAACACAAGAAACACTCATTTTGAGTAGTTGGACATCACTACTATATGTGATGTCTTTTTCCCATTCTGAAGTTCACACCTTTTTATGCTAGATGTGTACCAGGAGGATAGTTGTCCATGGCACAAGGGCCAAATCTTCCTACATTGGTTTGAGGTGTACATAGTTCATTTCAACAACAATCCAGCACACACACTCATGGTACTTCTGCTATCCAGTACGTTAATTGCATTTGCACTGCTTGAAGGGTGTAGCAGTTATATATAGATGAAAAGACTTGTGGAGTTTTTTCGACATGAGTCAGGATTCTCTTCTCTTCGAGGTGAGATGTACGTCTGTGGCAATAAATCGTTCAGCAGACTTTTGCCAATGCAAGTTCTCTAAACTTTCTTCAGTAATGTTTCACGAAAAGAATGTCTTCAGGCCTCTGAATTGCTTCGAAGTCTCATCAGGATGATAAACCGTCTGTTGATGCTGCTCTGACACCTTTAGCTGGCATTTCGTGCACCACCATCACACTGCAGAACGTCTCAGAAGGTAACGTTGTATGATGCATAGAGTTACAATTAGCCCATCTGTGGCTTTCCTGCTTACAACGTTCTGCTTCTCATCAGAAAGGAGGCCATGAACATCCTGCACCTAGAGCTGGGGCCTGTTTTTCGTCTCGCAATGCTGCACACAAGTAGGTTAAAGGACACTACACATGTAACATGTTCTTTTCGTCGCCTGTTATTGCAGCGTTTTTGAATGTTACGATATGTCTTGTTACAATTAGACTATAATGTTATGGTAACCACAATGCACGTCACACCACGGTTCCCCTTGGTAAGGGTCCAAATTCAACTGTAACAGTCACATGCCGTACACACATTGACATTATTGGATACAGCAATATTTTAATCCTATAAGTTCCATTCTAAATTTGTAGACATCTTTGCAATTCCCTTCTCACAATATATTAACTTGCACAAATAAAAAAAATCTGGTGTGTGTGTGTACATTTTTGTTCCAAAACGTTCATAGACAGGAATTCTTTATCACACTAGTCTTTGTACATAGGTATTTGGGATTCATACTCTCCATCTAGGGAGGCCATTTCGATTCTTATCAACGAAAACCACTTGTACAAAGTTCAGGAGGTCCTCCACTTAACACTGGTAATTGGTTTGAATCAACCCACACCTTATTCTGTTAAATGAACAGTCTGTTGGAATTTACTTAGCGTTCTGCAGCCAGAGTAATATGTTGCTTCTCTTCCCAATAATTGGATTCCTATACTTAAGCAAGCTTCAACTATGTAGAAAAGAAATTGTGGCACTAAGATCAAGAAAACCAAGTGGTGGGCCCATTATACCACCTCTTCCTATACTATAGGAGTCTCCTAATGATTTTGGTGAGCTGTTAAAAGTACGACACATGTGATTTAAAGACTCTAAGAAGGGAAATTAAAATTTAAATGTTTTTTCTGTATCATTTGAGAACTATTTGACTACTGGTTGTGAATTTTCGATATTTGTGGTCATGCTCGTAAAAGAGGCCAATTTTACCACATTTATTACGTCAGCAGTGCGAACATGAATTGTGATACTATTTGCTGTCTTACCTAAATATGAAGGCTTCATGGAGTTAGAAGTATATTACGTTCACGAGTACACAAAAAACCGTATGTGCACCAACTATGTATGTTGTATTGTGTACTGCTTTGTTGGCAATGGTAAGGAGAGGTGGGCTACAAAGGGATGCAGCAGCTGTTATTGTAGGGAAGGTGGAGAGGAGCAGAAATCATTAGCAAACACGTAAATACTGTGGATAGAATTTTTGCTTAGCTTGTAGCTTTCTCCAAGCGCTGCGTTACTTTGCTGGCCGAATTCCGTCTGTCAGTAGTTATTCGGTTGTCTGTTATTGTTTTGCGTTTGCCAAGCGATCAGCTTATTATTTGCCGGTAGCTTGTGTCTGTAGATACTGTACAGGCTGGCTATGCGCTACTCGCCAGTTGAAGCTGCTTTTGCAAAATTTTTGCCCATTTCATTTATATCAGCCATTGAATTTACTGCTTTCTCCATTGATGTTGTGATTACGGTTACCATTACCATAGCTCTGTGTGGGGTAGGGTTGCCATCCGTGTTGTGCTACTAATCCTTTGTTTACTTGTTACTCCGTAAATCTCTGTGGCGCTATCGGCGTATTAACGGGCTTGGGTTGTACTGGTCTCTCTTCGTATATCAAATCTATTGATTCCAGTACAGACAGAAAGTGTTCGGTGTCGTGTTCCGGGATGGTAATGAGCCTTTCCCTAATGTGGGCAGGAAAACGGCTCTAAAATTTTCAGCACATGTACCAGGTTTGTCCAGTATCTGGTTTTATTCAAATGTTTTTCAAAATAGCCCCTTAAGCTTCCATACTTGCTGTTGAACGGAGCTGGGTTGAATACTTCACGTCTGACTTCACGTCTTGCCTCAGACCAATACTTAATCCAGAAATGCTCTCTCGAACCGTTCACAATAGTGGCCACGCTCCGCCATGTCCGTAGCCCATAGCAGAATGTCACCCTGTGTGTATCCAACAACAAATTTAATTTTCTGGGTTCCAGTCCAGGTACGAGGTAAAATATTTCGATATGCCCTGATACAGACCACAGGATGTGTTCTTTTTCCTTCAGAGGTAAACATCGGATGTTGTCGATGCCTAAGTAATCCTTCATCTGCAAGTAATGTTGACAAACATGCTGCTCTGTCTGCGCCGCGTTTTTATGTCGTGACGTAGCGCATGGCAACTGCGCTTGCTCGACAGGTGCAACTGCCGGCAAATGTTGGTGAATTGTGCAACCTTCGCTATTTCCCTTCGACAGGCCTGTATGTGGGTAACCAGTGAAGGTATCTAACTTCTCTAAAGCTGGGTTTCTTTCTGTCCTATGCTGTTTTGGAATGTCAGTAGTTTTACCAACGTTGCCTCGTAACCTTTCCTCTGCTTTCTTTAAACCCGAATATATTTTAGCTAGAAGTTGACTTTCTTTCTCTTTCAGAGCTTCTTCTACAGTATTTACACAAATTTTGCACTCTAGCACTACCTTTTCAGCAAGGGTGCTGCCCTTATCCAGCATCCCGGCTTCAGCTTTTTCAGTTATCTCCTTTACATCTGCACATAAATAATCTCTCTGTTTTTTGGCAGATTCTGACTCTAAACTTAACTGGTCTACTCTTATACTCAAGGTGGCGCAGTGGTTAGCACACTGGACTCGCATTCGGGAGGACGACGGTTCAATCCCGCGTCCGGCCATCCTGATTTAGGTTTTCCGTGATTTCCCTAAATCGCTCCAGGCAAATGTCGGGATGGTTCCTTTGAAAGGGCACGGCCGCCTTCCTTCCCCGTCCTTCCCTAATACAATGAGACCGATGACCTCGCTGTCTGGTCTTCCCCAAACAACCCAACCCTCTTAAACTCAATTTGTGTATTTCTGTAAGTAGGTTTTTGCCTACGTCTTGCAGCTCACTGACTGCGTTCGTCTCATTTTTTACCGACGCTTCCACTTTGGACTGCGTCTCCTGAATTGGAGAATATGCTTCACTAAGATTTTGTAACTCACCTGCAAGTTGTACGTGTTTATAATCTACGGATGTTACTTTTTACGTTATCGTGTTTATATTGCGGGACGTCCCGGTAATTATGTCTCGTTTTAATTGTTTGACGAGCTCTGTGAACTTCCCGGTTAATTCGTCAGATAATTCAGTGCATTTAGTTTAGCTCACCTCACTGAACTGTTGTCTAATGCTATTCTTGAATTCTTTAAATGCCTGAGTTTGCTGTGCAAACTGTTGTCCTATATTTTCCTCAAGTTTTGTGAATTGGTATGTAAACTGTTGTGTTATTATTGCATGAGCTGTGTCAAATTGTGTGCCTCACTAGTATTTGCATTGCTTTCATGAACTGTTTCCTGTTCTTGCGTACGCGACGTCGTGAGCAAATAATCAAAGGAATTTTCGCTGTCGCGCGCTTCAGTTTGACTATTTGAAAAAACGTTTCCCTGTGAGACCTGAGAAATTGTCTCATCGAGTGTTATAAAAGTGACATCATGATTAGTTATATTACCAGTATCATCATTTTTTAATAGTGGGACGCCATGCTGATTGTTTTGATAGACATCGGCCAGTTCTCGAATTATTTTGCACTTTAATGTTCACATTTTACGAAACTTCGTCTTTCCTATAGAAATGCACTTTCCGTATAGGATATTAATTCGAAGGAAAAGAGATTATCTACTGAGAGAGAGACGGCGCCAAGCGCGGCCATCGTAGCAGCCTCCTACCCTAACCGCTGATACCCGCATTCCCAGCGCGTCTATTTGTAGGCAGAATTTAATTTTAATTAGCTCCTTCAAGTTTTTATTAGTCCCAATCTCACGGACACGTAACAAATGCAACGAAGGTATCATTAGTTTCTTGTAACGATAACAAGGATCATTTATCCCAAAAAAATTTTTATGATCTCAACAATTGGAAGGTCTGTTCATATTCCGCTCGGCGCCGTCCTTTAAACGTTCGCCATTCAATAGTGGCAAGAATAGGGGGGAGGGGGGGGCATAACATGTAATATATAATGGAAACTTTTTAAATAATAGCTACTTTAATAGTTAAAAAAAAGAATATTGAAAGAATAATTGAAAGAAATTGGAAAGTACTCATATAGTGTGTGAACTTTAACTGACAGTAATATCAACAGACCCGCAATATTTAATACATTGTATATTCAGCATTTAAATTTACATACTTCTTTTTCTTGTTACCGACATTGTACATAGAGCTTGGTGTGAGAATACTGATTCCGGATCGCCCCTCCACTACTCACGCAAATTCTTGTCTGCTTAGATCATCAATGCAGGATTCTCGGCGCGGGCGAAATGATAAACAGACGGTACGATCGTCATGAATGTACGAATAACCTTTGCTTTCCTAATAACTTTTTATAGCAGTTCTTTAATGCACGGTGGGAATACACATTTTTTAATAGTATTAACTCTGCGGAACTCGTCATACGTCCTCCCGCTACCACTAGTGCGTATATCTACTTGTTTTGTTTGTGACCCAATAGTATCGCTGGTACAAAATATCTTATTATTTTATATGTATCTTACGTATATAAAAAGAAAATAACGAGAGAAAAAATAATAGTAATATGATACGCTACAATCGGTAGACGGCATGTTTATCTTGAAAGCCATAATAATTTTCTATAGAAGTTACAGAGAAGTTCAGAAAGCTACTGACAAATGACGCTGTTATCTCAATACGTAGTGCCTATGAATAGTGCACCTCAGGTCATAGTTGACTGCTGAAACGTGAAAGAAGGTTAGTTTATGGATGGAAGAGATTGGAATCAAGTACTGCATTGAACGACGCGTTTGTCTGGCACTGGAATACCACAAGTCAGAACACAATCCTATGGAAATAAGGCACAGTTTTCTAACACGAATTAACGTTGCAAAAGGATCCGATGAGAAAACTACACTCCTGGAAATTGAAATAAGAACACCGTGAATTCACTGTCCCAGGAAGGGGAAACTTTATTGACACATTCCTGGGGTCAGATACATCACATGATCACACTGACAGAACCACAGGCACATAGACACAGGCAACAGAGCATGCACAATGTCGGCACTAGTACAGTGTATATCCACCTTTCGCAGCAATGCAGGCTGCTATTCTCCCATGGAGACGATCGTAGAGATGCTGGATGTAGTCCTGTGGAACGGCTTGCCATGCCATTTCCACCTGGCGCCTCAGTTGGACCATCGTTCGTGCTGGACGTGCAGACCGCGTGAGACGACGCTTCATCCAGTCTCAAACATGCTCAATGGGGGACAGATCCGGAGATCTTGCTGGCCAGGGTAGTTGACTTACACCTTCTAGAGCACGTTGGGTGGCACGGGATACATGCGGACGTGCATTGTCCTGTTGGAACAGCAAGTTCCCTTGCCGGTCTAGGAATGGTAGAACGATGGGTTCCATGACGGTTTGGATGTACCGTGCACTATTCAGTGTCCCCTCGACGATCACCAGAGGTGTACGGCCAGTGTAGGAGATCGCTCCCCACACCATGATGCCGGGTGTTGGCCCTGTGTGCCTCGGTTGTATGCAGTCCTGATTGTGGCGCTCACCTGCACGGCGCCAAACACGCATACGACCATCATTGGCACCAAGGCAGAAGCGACTCTCATCGCTGAAGACGACACGTCTCCATTCGTCCCTCCATTCACGCCTGTCGCGACACCACTGGAGGCGGGCTGCACGATGTTGGGGCGTGAGCGGAAGACGACCTAACGGTGTGCGGGACCGTAGCCCAGCTTCATGGAGACGGTTGCGAATGGTCCTCGCCGATACCCCAGGAGCAACAGTGTCCCTAATTTGCTGGGAAGTGGCGGTGTGGTCCCCTACGGCACTGCGTAGGATCCTACGGTCTTGGCGTGCATCCGTGCGTCGCTGCGGTCCGGTCCCAGGTCGACGGGCACGTGCACCTTCCGCCGACCCTGGCGACAACATCGATGTACTGTGGAGACCTCACGCCCCACGTGTTGAGCAATTCGGCGGTACGTTCACCCGGCCTCCCGCATGCCCACCATACGCCCTCGCTCAAAGTCCGTCAACTGCACATACGGTTCACGTCCACGCTGTCGCGGCATGCTACCAGTGTTAAAGACTGCGATGGAGCTTATGCCACGGCAAACTGGCTGACACTGAAGGCGGCGGTGCACAAATGCTGCGCAGCTAGCGCCATTCGACGGCCAACACCGCTGTTCCTGGTGTGTCCGCTGTGCCGTGCGTGTGATCATTGCTTGTACAGCCCTCTCGCAGTGTCCGGAGCAAGTATGGTGGGTCTGACACACCGGTGTCAATGTGTTCTTTTTTCCATTTCCAGGAGTGTATTTGCAAGCTCTGTGCCAAATTCCAACGGGAAAGCAACGTGGCTGATTGTCTACTGGGAATGTTAACCCCAGGCACACTGTAATTATTCCTGAAAATGTCGCCGCAGTTTCTAGAAGTATGCAGCAAATCGCAAGAAAAACCACGTAAAGAATTGCACCAGAGACTGACCTGAAGCGTTTCAGCACGCAAAAAGTACTAAGACAGAGCCTACACATTTTTCCATTAAAAACCAAAGCCACAAGCTCATACCTGTACGATTTGTGCCACAAAGGGCTTACTTTGCGAACAATATTCTCACAATGAGTGATAATGAAGGATTTGGTGTTGGCTGTAAGTGGTTCACAGAAGAAGCACACTTGAACTTTAATGGTGCCGTGGATAAGCAAAACTGACAATTTTGACGTTTCAGAGATCCCCATTTACTGTGAAGCGAAAATACTGTATTCTTCTAAAGTTACTGTTTGGGTGCTGTTTGCAGGAGAGGCATTATAGGCTCTTCTTTCATGCAAGAAACGATCACTATCCGTTAAGTTGCAGTTTTGGAACAGTTTGTCGCCACAAAGCTAGCGTTGGAGGATCGACCAGGCACTGAGTGTTCATGGAAGATGGGGCCAGGCCATATTGCACCGAAAAAGTATTCGCATTCAAAAATTGTCACTGCATTCATTTATTACGAAGTTACTGGCGCTGGTGTGTGTGGTTTCCACTTTCGCTGAGTCTGACTTATTGTGACTACTTTTTATGGAGCACACTTCAGACGGAAACATCTCAAACCAACGGACGAGCTTGAATCGGTGAGCTGAGTGGGATCGCAGTCCATTTCCGTTGAGGTGCTACAGGATGTTTTCGGAATGAAATTTTCTCTCTGCAGCAGAGTGTGCAGTGATATGAAACTTCCTGGCAGATTCAAACTGTGTACTGGACCGAGACTCGAAATTGACATCTTTGCCTTTTGACAGCAAGTGTTGTTCCGACTGAGCTACCAAAGGCGGATTCACTACCCGCCCTCACATAATTACTGCCACCGGTACATCGTCTCCCACTTTCCAAAATTCACAGTTTTCAATACAGGATGTGATGACAGATTTCATGTTTCGCTTAAGCCATCTCCATACTGATAGTGGTCTAAATTTCGATAAAAAATATGATGTGATTGCGAAAACTGCTTGCAGAGGACGAGTTTAATTATACACGCTGATAATGTATGAGCTGAACAGTGTAGAACGCCATCTGTTAGCAGCTTTTCGAACTATTTCGAAACTTCTGTTTAAAATTCTTATAGCTTTAACAATAAACATACCATATGTTGCAGTCATCTATCGATCTTAGTTTTAGAGATATATAATTTTGAGGTCAGGGACTCATTCGCTAGACATCCTGTAGAGTGTAAATGACCAGAAGGTTTACAGTAACTATACACAACAAACTTGCACCATTTCACACAAGACATAATGACAAGATGGTAAGAGACTCTATTAATACTTTATTTAAGGTCATTTTGCATATTGACTCACTGTGTTTGACGTGAATGATAGCAATAAATTTGATACAACAATACATGTTGCTAATAGCAGAATTTGTTCTCATTTTTTTACAAAATCGCTACAGCATTATGAGGTTTATTCCATATTTATTATCAGCGTCCCTCGGTGAAGAACCAGCAATACTTCTTTTGCTGCTTTGCTGAGCATTTCTTTTGGTGCTTTCCACTGTTTATTTTCTTTTTCTAATTTTGAATGTGCCTTCAAATGGGCAATTTTTAATAACCAACTACATGTAACAAATCGCCCACATACATCACCATATTATATTCCGGTACAGATAAACATAAAACGAAATAGTGATAAATTTCCCAATACTTCACCATTGTAACACTTAGGTAGCAAACGAAATTGACTATATATTCAGATTTTACCTTCTTAAGACATATGCAATATATAATGCAGAATTACCTACATGTAAAGACAATTGACCAAATTGTACATTATTAGGGGCGAAAGTTTCTCATCTGCTCTGAATAGCATCTAATAGAGAAATAAGCGTGTTGATACAGCTGTCAAAGAAGATGTTAAATAATACGCTGTCAACTCAGTGCTTAGAGAGCCATGCAATCTTTGGAGATAGAGACTGCCAGTGGGAGACAATAAAGTTAAATTGATACAATGAAATATCCGCCAGCAAATATCCCACATTGGTTACTATGACAGGAGGAATGCACCCTGGTCCACGTGGAATTTGACAAAGTTCACTTAGAATGTCTTAACATTCTAACAGGAGGTTATTATTGATTAAGAAAAGTGACAGCTGGATAGTTCTGCAACCAGAATTTGTAATATACAAAAATGTGGATCACAGTAGTGGGCTTCCTGTAGCAATATATTTGACTTTAATTAAGCATGAAAAAAATCGCTACAAAAAACAGTGTATCACAGCATCCAGAAATTGGTATCCAGATAAGGTACGACATGAATAATACATTTCATTAGCACATACAGCGTGTTTCAAAAATGACCGGTATATCTGAAACGGCAATAAAAACTAAACGAGCAGCGATAGAAATACACCGTTTGTTGCAATATGCTTGGGGCAACAGTACATTTTGAGGCAGACAAACTTTCGAAATTACAGTAGTTACAATTGTCAACAACAGATGGCGCTGCGGTCTGGTAAACTCTATAGTACGATATTTTCCACATATCCACCATGCGTAGCAATAATATGGCGTAGTCTCTGAATGAAATTACCCGAAACCTTTGACAACGTGTCTGGCGGAATGGCTTCACATGCAGATGAGATATACTGCTTCAGCTGTTCAATTGTTTCTGGATTCTGGCGGTACACCTGGTCTTTCAAGTGTCCCCACAGAAAGAAGTCACAGGGGTTCATGTCAGGCGAATAGGGAGGCCAATCCACGCCGCCTCCTGTATGTTTAGGATAGCCCAAAGCAATCATACGATCATCGAAATATTCATTCAGGAAATTAAAGACGTCGGCCGTGCGATGTGGCCGGGCATCATCTTGCATAAACCACGAGGTGTTCGCAGTGTCGTCTAAGGCAGTTTGTACCGCCACAAATTTACGAAGAATGTCCAGATAGCGTGATGCAGTAATCGTTTCGGATCTGAAAAATGGGCCAATGATTCCTTTGGAAGAAATGGCGGCCCAGACCAGTACTTTTTGAGGATGCAGGGATGATGGGACTGCAACATGGGGCTTTTCGGTTCCCCATATGATCCAGTTCTGTTTATTGACGAAACCGTCCAGGTAAAAATAAGCTTCGTCAATAAACCAAACGCTGCCCACATGCATATCGCCGTCATCAATCCTGTGCACTATATCGTTAGCGAATGTCTCTCGTGCAGCAATGGAAGCGGCGCTGAGGGGTTGCCGCGTTTGAATTTTGTATGGATAGAGGTGTAAACTCTGGCGCATGAGACGATACGTGGACGTTGGCGTCATTTGGACCGCAGCTGTAACACGGCGAACGGAAACCCGAGGCCGCTTTTGGAACACCTGCTGCACTAGCTGCGCGTTGCCCCCTGTGGTTGCCGTACGCGGTCGCCCTACCTTTCCAGCACGTTCATCCGTCACGTTCCAAGTCCGTTGAAATTTTTCAAACAGATCCCTTATTGTATCACTTTTCGGTCCTTTGGTTACATTAAACCTCCAGTGAAAACTTCGTCTTGTTGCAACAACACTGTGTTCTAGGCGGTGGAATTCCAACACCAGAAAAATCCTCTGTTCTAAGGAATAAACCATGTTGTCCACAGCACACTTGCACGTTGTGAACAGCACACGCTTACAGCAGAAAGACGACGTACAGAATGGCGTACCCACAGACTGCGTTGTCTTCTATATCTTTCACATCACTTGCAGCTTGTGTTTGTTGATCTACACTTGCCCCTCCTAAGGTGAGTATGTAGCTCCATTACTTATTTACTACTTAAAGATGTTCTCCACATTATTTTGCAAGAGAAATAAAACTAGTAATAATAATAACGAAAATACATAACTAATTGTAATAAAAAGTGAGTCAGAGAGCGAAAACAGAGTAGCAAAGGAAATAGCAAAATCAAGTAATATGACCCTATTATTGAAATGCTTGGTATTTTTAAGGTATGGCAGTTACAATGACAGTTGACTGACACTTATAGGCTTGTGTGCCAAAGATGTGCGTTGCATTTAGCCCACTAAGGATGTGGAAGTAAAGAAGCATGCATACAGTATCTATGCTACCTGCCATTTGAGCTGGAGAAATCCTTTGTGCCAGTTTTGGACTATACGGGATCTATGCAGAATCCCTCTGAAAGCACACGAGAATTCAATAGCTGTAGGCCTATCCTCAAAGAAATTATTTTAAGTTAGGTATCTACTATAATTTATCTTCTTTCTATACTCCATTTGCTTGTTGTTTTCTCATTTTATATTTTCTGTATTTCAGTTTCTAATGATGTTTGTGACTTTTGTGGTGCTGAGTACTACTGCAGACAGCTTGTGAGTATAACCTTGAGAACTGACAGAGGTATACGTTTGTAGCCAACATTGGTGAGTTTCTGAAAGAGTTTTCTATCCATAGCTTCTGCCCTGCCCTGGCAGCCATTGCGACTTGGCTCGGTCTGTCAGAGAGCGTTGCTGGAGTCACAGTGTTGGCCTTCGGCAATGGCTCGCCTGATATATTCACGTCCATTGCAGCAGCTCCATCTGGCCGTGTTGGCATGATTCTGGCAGAACTACTCGGTATGGGTGCCTTCCTTCGAGTGAATATTGTTTATATTTTCTCCCATCGTTTTCCAAGTGGTATAACAAGAACAACGACTTGTTATTTGGTATAAGAATATGTGCATACACGATAAATAATTATACTGGCATCAAATATCCAGATCCATTACATTATTGGCTATATAAAGCTTCCCAACAAGATTCCAGAAGGTTGTTGTTAATATAAACAGTTTTATACTGTCTTAGTGAAATACATTTCTAATGAGGAAGACAGTGTGTTGGAGGTCCCATGAGATCCTAGACATAAGCTGGCTAGAATACAATCGTCCATTTTGTGAAATTTTGAAATTCAAAATTGCCATTGTATTCATTAACGATCAAGATTTCAACTACAGTCTGTCTTGTGTTTCCTCTTCATTCTGTTCCAAAGTGGATCCTTCTTTACTCTGTGTTTTTGTAAAATGAAATAGTCATATAATCAAAGGCGTATCTCGTCTGTTTCCACGATGTGTTACTATCTCAGTATACTTAAGGACAATATAAATATTTAATAGTTTTGGAGCGATTCGGGTATGTCTCAGCTTCAACGATTGGACCCAAAACTCTCGTACAAAAGGGATACAAAGTGGGAATTCAGTTCAGGCGCACTTCCCTAGACTGTGGCTAAGCTAATTCTGTGCAGTATCCATTCCTCCAGGAGTTCTAGTGCAGAAAGGTAATGCAGGGGAATTGAGTAGTTGGGGAAGGTAAAGAAAGGGTACTGGCGGAAGTAGTGCTGCTCTCCTCACACCCTCCACACGCTGATATGTAGTTAGTTGATGGGACACACAGCAAATAGCAGAAAAAGTCGTGGTACCATTTGTGTCCACTGCATGAAATTTCGCAGAGGACAAGATTTCTAAAATTACACTTTTTATATAATTAATTTCATGAGTAAGAATGTGTTTAGGCTCAAGAACTAAATTCGACAGAAGGGCACAAAACGTATCACATAATCCTCATATGATAATGCATCACTAAATATTTTTGGGGGTAGATTAGCCCCTCATTTGATATCTATAAAGGTAGTATATTTTATTAATATATGCGATATACATCCTTATATATTATAAACATAAATATGAACAGATTTTTTTAAAATTATCTGTTTCAGATTGCATCATGATATGATTAATTCTAGCATATCCAACGAATTTGTGGAGCAAAGTGATGTAATGGTAAGAAACTGGACTCTCAGTTGGGAGGGCGCCAGTTTGTACCAGTGTCTGACCTAGATTTCCCATGACTTCCCTAAATCTCACAAACTGAATGCCAGAAAGGATCTTTTCATAGGCTACAGCAGGTTTACTTTTCCATTCTTCCCCAATATGAGCTTGTGTTCTGTCTCTTAAGACCTCATCATCCATGAGATAAAACCCTAACATTCACCCCATCTTACTTTCTCGGAAGAGAAAGATTATTATCCATAATGGCCTAGTTCCATAGGAGCTTGTTAACCTCGATTTCCTTCATTCCTTTCGTCCAGTGAGTCGCGAAATAAGGCTAGAAAATATAATAATTTCTATTCATATAATAATAATTTTTAATCATATAATAATTTTTAATCATACACCAGTAGTGTTCAGTTTAAACTGAAATTTTAAAGTGTGATATAGAAACAAATCAGATATATTTTAACAGCAATAATGTGCAAAATGTGCCAATGATTAATACTTCTCAGAGTAGAGAAACATCAAAATACGCTGAATAAGTTGACTTCTCGACACTTTCTTTGCTCACATTGCTTTACATCTGACAGTGTTGAAGGATCTACTGCATTAATTCCATCATTGGCTTAATAAAAGTTAAACAAATTGTGTTTTGAGTTTTTTTGGTTGTTTATGTGTACCATGTAGAACTAAATTTAGTATGAGGAAGCCGCATAGTTCTAATTCGTCCAAAAAGAGTGTTAAAGTGTTTCACATTTCTTTCCTTCTCGTCAGCTGAAATACAAACCACCCTATCCATACAGGGAACTACGAATTAGTTGGCTACTTATATTTGAAGGTATTGATAGAAGAAAGTGCTAACCCTCAAATTAGTAAGGATCACACTGATCAGGTTATCTGTTTCAGAATTCACTAAATGCTGGTAATGAGTATTTATATGTGCACTGCTAAAAATGAGTGTCTGCTTTAGCTGTTATTTTGTCTTATTCATTAAACATTATTGTCTTTGAATGTAATAGAGCATAATAAAATGCAGTAGCTCAAAGCGAAGTTGCCTGGGCTCTAACTTACTCCCACCGACCCATCCATTTGATCTCTTTAGCTTCTGTGAGTCTTACAAGGCTTTCGGTATAAATGATCTATCTAATACCACAGTTAATATTATTTCTCGTTCTAACATCCTAAATGTTCCCACAGTGCATTGCTGATATAGTGTATGGAGAAGGATGGCATCTGTAATTAACAAAGTATGTCTTTATGCAACCCCGCCACAACAAAAGTTTATCAGCACCATTCTGTTGCCTGGTCCTTTTTCATGTCATGACATTCCAAAACGAGTTTGTTGGCAGAGGTTACAAGTCAAATGAGTTTCCATAATGATTCGATGAAAGGGAAAAAAAAATTGACTAAGAAAAGTAGAGACACTAAGTATCACATTCATTAGGTGAATGATTTAGTTTCAATGTGGTTACTTCAATGAAAACTGAAAGCAAGATTAAAAATTTCGATATGCACTAGATTGTTTTCCTGTAGATGGATTCAAAATTTGTAAAGTATGGTTTCTGAAGTTGTATGGTACCTCACACCATTATAATATAGAGATTGTATTTTAACTGAATTCCAAAGAAAGCAGATGTTGACAGATGTGAAAATTACCGAACTACCAGTTTAATAAGTCACAGCTGCAAAATACTATCTCGAATTCTTTACAGATGAGTGGAAAAACTGGTAGAAGCCGAACTTGGGGAAGATCAGTTTGGATTGTGTTGAAATGTTGGAACACGTGAGGCAATACTGACCCTACGACTTATCTTCGAAGAAAGATTAAGGAAAGACAAGCCTACGTTTCTAGCATTTGTAGAGATAGAGAAAGCTATTGAAAATGTTGATTGGAATACTCTCTTTCAAATTCTGAAGGTGGCAGGGGTAAAATACAGGGAGCGAAAGGCTATTTACAATTTGTACAGAAACCAGATGGCAGTTATAAGAGCCGAGGGGTATGAAAGGGAAGCAGTGATTGGGAATGGGGTGAGACAGGGTTGTAGTCTCTCCCCAATGTTATTCAATCTGTATATTGAGCAAGCAGTGAAGGAAAGAAAAGAAAAGTTCGAAGTAGGTATTAAAATCTATGGAGAAAAAATAAAAGCTTTGAGGTTTGCCGATGACATTGTAATTCTGCCAGAGACAGCAAAGGACTTGGAAGAGCAGTTGAACGGAATGGATACTGTCTTGTAAGGAGGATATAAGATGAACATCAAGAAAAGCAAAACGAGGGTAATGGAATGTAGTTGAATTAAGTCAAGTGATGCTGAGGGAATTAGATTAGGAAATGAGGCACTTAAAGTAGTAAAGGAGTATTGCTATTTGGGGAGCAAAATAACTGATGATGGTCGAAGTAGAGAGGATATAAAATGTAGACTGGCAATGGTAAGAAAAGCGTTTCTGAAGAAGAGAAATTTGTTAACATAGAGTATAGATTTAAGTGTCCGGAAGTCATTTATGAAAGTATTTGTATGGAGTGTAGCCATGTACGAAAGTGAAACATGGATGATAAATAGTTTGGACAAGAAGAGAATAGAAGCTTCCGAAATGTGGTGCTACAGCAGAATGCTGAAGATTAGATGAGTAGATCACATAACTAATGAGGAAGTATTGAATAGCATTGGGGAGAAGAGAAGTATGTGGCACAACTTAACCAGAAGAAGGGATCGGTTGGTAGGAAATGTTCTGAGGCATCAAGGGATCGCCAATTTAGTATTGGAGGGCAGTGTGTAGGGTAAAAATCGTAGAGGGAGACCAAGAGATTAATACACTAAGCAGATTCAGAAGGATGAAGGTTGCAGTAGGTACTGGGAGATGATGAAGCTTGCACAGAATAGAGTAGCATGGAGAGCTGCATCAAACCAGTCTCAGGACTGAAGACCATAACAAGAAGAAGAGCTGATGAATTTTTACTCAAGAAGTGGAGAAAAATTCGTTACTTTTGGTACATTCTATTTTGACACAAAAGCTGTTTTTCTCTTTCATTGTTTTGATAGATTATTTCGACATTTTAAAACGAATTTAAATAACGTTTGGAAATGGTTTTTAAATTTTAGTAGCAGAAGGAAAAAAGTTAAGTAACTCATTCACTGTGACATCCATAACAAGTTGAATGGAAAAGTTCACCCTATAATAGATAAAGTGTTAGTGAGAAAATAGTTTACAATGTATCATGGTTGCCATAAATGCTCCTATAAATCCATAATTTGATTTTTTCTAATGAATCAAGGAATTCAAAAACATTTATCAAAAGATATTTCATGTATTGTAGAAAAGTGGAAGTTTAGAGAAGTATGAAGAATTCTTCAACTTATTTCCTCCTTGTTTAGGTGAATTCATTAGCTGGTAGCAGTGGAATAATGACAAAATTGCAAGAGTAGTTAAAATGGTGCAGGAAGATTATGTAGGTGAGTGATTGATTCCGGAACGAAATTTTCATTCTGCAGTGGAGTGTGCACTGATATGAGACTTCCTGGCAGATTAAAATTTTATGCCTGGTTGATACTCAAACTTGGGACCTTTGCCATTCACGGGCAAGTGCTCCTATAATTTTTTTAATCTCATTTTTTTCCTATATTGTTAGGTGAATTTGTTTCGGATGGACGTCCAATGACACCCGTTTAGGTTGTTCGTTGATCCATTCACTCAGTTTTTTTTTTTTTTTTTTTTTTAAATCCTCTGACCAAACATGCTGAGCTATCGTGCCGGCATCAACTGAGCTACCCAAGCATGACTCAAGACTCATCCTCACAGATTTACTTCCGCAGTACCTCGCATCCTTCCTTCCAAACTTCACACAAAAGCTCTCCTGCGAAACTTGCAGAACTAGCACTCCTATTAGAAATGATATTGCAGACACGTGGCTTGGTCATAATCAGGAGGATGTTTCCATAACGAAATTTTCACTCTGCAGCAAAATGTGCACTGATTTGAAACTTTCTGCCAAATTAAAGCTATGTGCCAACCCGACACACAGTGTGTGCTGATACGAAACTTCCTGGCAGACTAAAACTGTGTGCCAGACTGATACACAAACTTGGGGCCTTTGTGCATGTTGTCCAGACTCATACAAATCTTTTTAATGATCCTGCTGGCTGTCCCCGCCTTTTAATGATCCTGCTGGCTGTCCCAATACCAGTACCAATAAAGTCTGAAAAAAAAAAAAAAGAAGAAGAAGGCGCAAATATTTGAGTGTCAGTAGTAGCTGCTTCATTGGTAGGAAGGTGCAATTTCTGAAAGAAAGAAAAATAATATCAAGAGACAATTTGTTTGACAATTCACGAGAAATTTAAAAACATAACTTGTTTGCCACTCCTTCTACTGTTATGATTATGTAGTTTCAATAACTTATGATTCCCTGTTAGGTTAATGACAAGTACCTATGTTCTTGTGACACACAGATAATAATTATTTTATGACAAATATAAATGTGGTTTAGATAATAATGCTAATAAGTGAGAAACACAACAGTCATATCCTACAGCTTCCTTTAAAAGACTGACTTTCCTGTTAATTTTACTGTGTTAAGCTTGTGTGAGTAAGTACAAATAATTTATATGTTTACGGGGGTAACTCTAGGTATTGTATAATTTTTTTTTTGCTCTGAAGTGTTCACTAAAAGATGGAAAGTAGTCGTCCCAATGGGAGATAAGAATGAACAATATTTTCTGCTATAGATGTAGCTGAATGAACTCTGCACATTAGTGTACTATCAAATTTTTCTTACATTACAGTCATAATAAGCCATCAATTTCAGAAAAATAGTACTTCAGAGAAGATTAATACAAGATATTCAATTTTTTACTTACCTTCACCTGAAATAAATGAGGACACTGAAAATAACTTGATATTTAAGGAATGATTAAAAAAGTAGCCTTCCACGTGCTCCATCCACATGTTAACAGCTATGTAGTTTCATTAATTAGATTCCTGTTCTGCTCCTATAAGATAAATATGTAGCTATTATTTTATGATAAATGTGGATGGCCTTGTATAGGTAACAGTGAAAACTCAAGTACAACATCTATGTTCTGTAGCTGAGGAGACATCACCATTTTTAAATGCTAATTTTCCTATTAATCTTCCTGTGTTAAATGCAGTTTGAATAAGTGCAGCTGGTTCACAGGTTTTAGGAATAATGCTAAGTGGGAGACAATGTTGTTGCTCTGAAGCTTTAATGGGTCTATAATCCTAATATTTTCACTAAAAGGCGAGAGTTGTTCTGACCCTGCTGTGGTGTTTACAACAAGTGTCATTACTAATAGAAAACAGTCAACAACATTTTCTTCTGTTGACGTAATGTGGCTGAATGAAACTGGAACACTACTGTTTTATGAAAACGTTTTGCTACACAAAAGATCAATGTTTTTGTCTGAAACTGAAACAGCTATTAATACAAATGGTACACATAACTAGTTTGGTTTTTCGATTTGGTTAAGTATATTGAGGCACTGCTAAATAAAGTGAAACAGTTCTTTCCACTACTGCAGGAATTGTAACACACGACAGGTACATAAGACTTTCTCAGATGGAAGGACTACCCCAGGTGTCATAAATCAACCCTCAGGGTCATATATTAATTAACATAACAACAGGTTAAGGGGAGAGGGAGGGTGATAATTTGACCCTAAATGTATGCTTTCCCCTGAATGTATTCAACCTGCCCAAACAAAATGCACCAGGACTCTCTTTATTCCTTTACAACTCATTGAAGACAATATGTTTGGTTCTATTAAAAAAGAACTCTTAGAGTCATTCACATGTCTGGCAACATAATCTGAATGCCTGGACCTTCCTAAACAGTTTGCAGTGGGCACTGTGTCAAATCCTTTCCAGAACTCTAGGAATGTGAATCTGCCTGGTGCTCTTCATCCATGGGTCTCAGGATGTCGTGCAACAAAAGGGAAAGCTGAGTTTCACACAAGTGATGCTTTCTGAATCCGTTCTGATTTGTCAACAGAAGCTTTCCTGTCTCAAGTATATTTATTGTAATCAAACTCAGAATATGTTCAATAATTCTGCAGCAAACAAATGTTAAGGATGTTGGTCTGTAATTTTGTGGAAACCGTTCTTAGGAGACACCTGCACTTTTTTCCAGTTGGTAGGGACATTGCATTGGGCGAGAGATTCGCGATAAATGCAAGCAAAGTAAAAGGCCAACACTTTAGAGTTTTCTCTGCAAAACGGAATGGCGATTCCATCCTGACTTGCTACCTTACTTGCTTTCACATCTTTCAGTTGCCTCTAAGTCTGGGAGGAATCCTATTACTGTGTCCTCCATACAGCAAACAGTCAAACAGTAGTATGTTTGCAAGACTCTCTTGCATGAATGATTTCTGAAACGTGAAATTTAAAAAGTCAGATTTTCTTTTACTATCTTCTAGTGCCTCACCACACTGGCCAACGAATCGCTGGATCAAAGCCTCCTACCTACTTATCCATTTTCCATTTTATGAGAGGCGTTCGATGAGTAATGCAACACTTTTTTTTTTTGGCCAATGTCAGTTGAAAAATGCAGAATTTGTTGTGGAACATAGTGGAATATTTCTGCTTCAGTCTGTATGGTTTCATGAACTTCTCGCAGGTGACAGCACTCTATGAACCCTTCTAAATGGTGTCTGTAACAGAACTGTGTTCCAAGCAGAGAATTGTCATTGAATTTATTTTGGCGGAAATTCAGAGCATGTCAAACATTCATAGATTCCTGCAGAATGTCTAATGAGACCCGTCAGTGAAGAAAAGCATAATGAGTCACTGGGGGAGGTGACTGTCATCATCGCAGCAATGTTACACAAACCTGTCCGATCTCCTGCATCTGCCCAGCGTTGCACAACTCTGACTCCTGCAATGTTCAAATCAGCGAATACTCTCATTTGAGGTGGTCAGCAGATCAAAGTCGAACACTTCACTGTAGAACTGGGTGTCTCTATTGCTAGTGCTAGCACAGTCATTCACAAGTTGGGGTTTTAAAAGTATGCGCCCACTGAGTTCCTTGCCACCTGCAGTACAAATCTTGCAACTACCGACTTTCAACTCTTTCGTCCAAAGAAGAACATGTCTCTGCAGGAAACAGTACACGGATGCTGATGCAGCAAGGCATTGGCTCTGATGTCGACCAGTAGAGCAGTACCACCAGGGCAAACATTCTCTTCCAGTGCAGTGGCTTACGTCCATAGCATTGACCTGGGATTATATTGAGGAATAGTGTTTTGTAGCAAGAAGAGTGTACTGGAGTCCTGAATAAAACCAACCTGCTTTCAGGGAAAAAAAATGTTGCACTGCTCA
The DNA here is from genome assembly GCF_023897955.1 of Schistocerca gregaria. NCBI lineage: Eukaryota > Metazoa > Arthropoda > Insecta > Orthoptera > Acrididae > Schistocerca > Schistocerca gregaria. The sequence goes on from NC_064920.1 coordinate 853,605,123, forward strand.
TTAAAAGCCTCTTGTTTGTGGAACCAGAATTACCTTGGGTTCCAGAAAGGTCTTTTTCTACGGCATAACAGTGTAAGCTGTTGTATGGTAGGTACGCTGATATTTTTACAGGCTTCTACTAGCTTTTGTTTTTCATCACTTACACCTTCTGTTTTTGAACTGAGTGTGCAATAGTCCTCATCATTTTCCAAACTTAATTAAACCCTGGTGGGTGATCCAGTCACACTGCACATACTTCTTCAAAGTGCGATTTACAACCAGTTTAAACTTTCTTGTAATTCATCTCTGTTCATCATATTGGAGCTAAATGTTGTTCATTCATTGTTTATACAGGATGTTAACAACTAGTCTTCCTATCAAAAGTGCTCTCCTAACATTCTTGATGGGTTTATTAGCTTCATTAACCATTGTCACTACAACATCATGATTGCTAATCCCTGTCTCTGTGCTGACACTGTCGATAAAGTCAAATCTGTTTGTACTTACAAGGGTTAAAATATTTGCATTCCATGTGAGCTGTTAAACTAGCTGTTAATGTCAGTTTGTGGAAACCTTACTAAAAATTACTTCACAAGACTACCTGTCCATACCACCGGCAAGGTGTCCATAGGTATCCCAGCCTATACGTACTCGATAGTTTACATTCACCTCCAACTATAGCTCTGTGGCTCTTAAAGCGGTGTTGCCAGGCTGTGAGTCGCAAGTGTTTGCTGGCCATACGCCCCTCTGTTATTCTTAATAGTTTCTACTTTTGTTAAAATCAGTAGAATTACATTTTGTGATGAAATATTTATTTAGGCTAGGGTCTCACTTCGTTATGGAAGCAGTGTATGTGTACATGGTTCAAATTTCAAAACATTTAGTTAGTTATTTTCTATCTAAATCATTCGCAAAAACTCATAACAGGATAAAAAATACTATAATACATGGAATTTCAAGCAAATTAGCGCACTAATAAAAACGCATAATTGCTCAAACTTGGCTGTGTTCATTTTCGAATGGTAATCTTCCGACTTGTTTGTCTTGCTACATATTCAAGCTAATGTACTTTCTGATCACACAGTCACAACAATCAGCCTAGTCCGTTTCCCAACAGGTACTTTAAGACCCCACTTTGTCTCGAATTCTGCCATTATGTACTTTAGTGAATGGTTTTGAGTACGCCAAGTTTCATCCAAATAGAATGTAGGTCACATGTAATCTGAAGAACGCAGTGAATTCAGCGTCTGGAAAAAAATAATGATTGATGCCAGTCATTCCATTAAAATACAAACTTTCAATCTTCATTCTGACGTTTGTATCTAAATCTTACATCATTTAATGTGCATCTCACAGATATAGCAGACCTAGTGAAATTAATTTTTTCACTTAACATTTTTCTTCATTTTTCTAATGGTTTGGTAATCACTACTGTTGTCAAATTTATAGACTAGCCACCTAACAAAGTGTTTTGGTAACTCGTTTAGTTTCATTACATGGCTGTGTTAGTTAAAATTATTTCACAGAAAATCGTACGTTAGCTGCAGTGCGAATAGCCCACACAGTAGCAAGGTGTTTTTATTGTCTTCAGTAACATACCATTACATTTCTATGTATCATTGCTATTGGTTCTGTCTACCTTCCACAAGTGCTGCTAGAGTTCTTAATGGTAGGTGCAGTCAACACAATAGAATTGTGGAAGTGCTTCATGATCTCAACTGGAAACTTCTTCAGGGAAGAAGATGTTCTTTTCATTAAACACTGTAGTGAAAACTTAGAGACTTGGCAGTTACAACAGAGTGCAGAATGATTCTACTGCTACCAGTGTACATCTTGTGTAAGGACCATGAAAACATCAGAATTAAATTTAATAGTTAGCATTAGACTGTGCAATTAATAATATGAATTTTAAGTATACCAGAAATTTCATAATCTCAAATATTGTTTTAAAAAAAGAGTAATTTTAACTGTATTTACAGAGTACTACCAAATTAATGTCTTTTTACATATTTTAGCCTGAAACATAATACATTCTATACAAAATCATATGAAGTTCATTCAGTTACACAGCTTATAAAATGTTCACCTATACAAGAATCGATGATATATGTGGTATCAGTTATTTCCATAAAAAACGTTAATGTTAGAGGAGGGCGACCCATTATAAGCTCTATATTTATTTATATACCTGTTGGTATTAAAATAGGTACATCAGCTTATTTGGTGGGTCTCTGTAACAGGTCACGTGTAACATCTGCACAATGTATCACAGACTGAAGATTTCATGTTTACTAGTCATTATCACATACAGTAAACTAAAATCTGGATATCTAGAAAACATCCAAAACATCTGTTATTAAATACAAACATCTGATCTGTAAGGTGTTCTCATTACACATCTTTAGATATTATAGCTACATTATGTATAAAGCTTGAAGACAAGAATAGTATATTAACAACTTTGTATGAATTATAATGCACTTCTGCATACAAGGAAACTATCGAGTACATTTGTGGTGGCCTATGAACATGAAATAAAACGAGAAGTACAGTATTTACAATTCAGATATTAACTTTGATTGAGGCAGCTAGCACAGTTCGGATGCAAAATAGTGAGTAATATTATGACAACATAAGAGAAGCTCCCCCAACATATCTGAGACCACTCCAGCATTGCAGGAGGGATAATCCACTTAAAAATTATAGTTTTAACCCTCAGCAATGCTGATGAGAAATATTATTCGTATGTACACTCAATTCTTAGGTATGGCATTCTTTTTTTGGGAACAAATCCACAAAATATGAACACAATTTTCAAACTCCAGAAAAGAGCCATAAGAATAATAACCAAAATCACTAGTCGAGCTCATTGTAAAGACCTGTTCAGAACACTGGGGATTTTAATGGCTCCATGTGAATACATTTACCAATCAGTTATACACATCAAAAATAACATTGGTAACTACTGCACAAGCAGCTCTGTCAATGACCATGCAACAAGAGATAGACTCGACTAACATTTACCAAGAAAAAATAAACATAAAACTCAAAACACCAAAAGAGATTAAAGAAATAGCAAAAATATACTTATTTAAAAAGGCAGCTAGAAAGTACCTGTTATGCAATACATTTTATACATTGAAGGATTACGTAGCTAAGACAGAGTAGGGGTTTGATAAAAATGTTATAAAAAAATAAATAATAATAATAATAATAATAATAATAATAATGATTATAAAATGTCCAACACTCCACATAACACCTTCACTTTGTTTATTCCTTCTTTTTCCTTTCTAGAAATACTTACACCCAAGCTATGCGTAGCACAATACTAACACCTCTTCCTCTTTCTGAGCTCAACATCTTACACATTATGGAGGGATGCTGACTCAGTTTTTCAGGATAGCAAATGGGAACTAGCGGTACAGAAAATGGCCCAGAGATCACCAGTGGTTGTGTGTGTGTGTGTGTGTGTGTGTGTGTGTGTGTGTGTGTGTGTGTGTGTGTGTGTGTGAGTGTGTGAGTGTGTGAGTGTGAGTGGAGTGTTATGAAACAATGTATGTATAGTGTGTGCAGTGACTGATAGTAACATATGATTGAACAATGTGACATTACATTATTTAATAATTTTTTCGTAAAAAAAAGTATTGTATACCAGGAGTAAATCTAATGATTGTCTCTAACTAGAAGTCTGTAAATATATGTGCAAACTAATTAGCTTATTTTAAATTGATCTAAATTTATCCTTGTAAAAAGGGATCTACGGATGAATAAAGCTACTACTACTACTACTACTAACATTAAGTTTGGTGATAGCCCAGAGAACCAATTAGAGGGTAACAGGAGGGTAAGGGAGAGGAAGGGTTTCAGTCATATGAACTAACTTCAGATTAACTTTAGTTTCTCACTCAAAACAAAAGAGAAATGTGCTATTACACTCATGTTTCATCTATTTTTTCCCCATCGATGACAATATCTTCCTAAACATTTCAGGAGGTGGAATATTTGTGACAACAGTTACAGCAGGATTTGTTCTACTGTGCACACCTTTCAAGATGTATGGAATATCATTTCTGAGAGACAGTATATTTTATCTCATGGCGGTTCTGTGGTTGTATATTATATTCCTTGATGGACACCTTACATACATTGAGACCACAGGTTGGCATTGACAGTTATTTACAGACTTCCTATAAATGCATCAGACTTGACTATGACTCTGATTTCAGTAACTTTTTCCAGCTATGATAATAATATATGGAGTTTACTTGGCAGTCGTACTGATTGGAAACTATATTGAGGCCTACAAGCTGAAGAAAGGTATGAAAGGTTAAATAACCATTACTCAACTATTATTAAACCTAAGTAGTATTTTGTAAATAAAATAGAAAGAAACTTCCACATGGGAAAAATATATTAAAAACAAAGATTCCAAGACTTACCAAGCGGGAAAGCGCCGGTAGATAGGCACGATGAATAAAACACACAAACACACACACACAGAATTTCGAGCTTTCGCAACCGGCGGCTGCTTCGTCAGGAAAGAGGGAAGGAAAAGGAAAGATGAAAGGATGTGGGTTTTAAGGGAGAGGGTAAGGAGTCATTCCAATCCCGGGAGCGGAAAGACTTACCTTAGGTACCCTCTCCCTTAAAACCCACATCCTTTCATCTTTCCTTTTCCTTCCCTCTTTCCTGACGAAGCAGCCGCCGGTTGCGAAAGCTCGAAATTCTGTGTGTGTTTTATTCATTGTGCCTATCTACCGGCGCTTTCCCGCTTGGTAAGTCTTGGAATCTTTGTTTTTAATATATAAGTAGTATTTTGCATAGACAAGTGATTGTGTTATCTATTGTTCATGGTGGTTGTGAATAAAAGCACTACATTTTGACTTGAGTCCATTTCCATACAATCAGTTTAACTGAGTCAGTAGTTTGAAGAAGGGAACGATTGCCACAAAACCATTTTTCCCATTAAATATGTTAGTGTATAGGTGAAAATTGTCAGCTCAAAAAAGGGACTGAAAACCTCTCATGTGCCAGGTTAATTGGACTTCAGAGATTTGTTATTTTGAATAAGGGAACTTATTCTAGTTTCTAATTCATTCACATGGATGCTGTGGTTGCTCTAACTCCTGGAGTTCATATCTGGTGTTTGTTTGCTTAAAACCTTGTGTTTGTGGTGCCTCAGAGTACTATTTTGTGTTTAATGTCTGATGTCTGAGTTTAGAATACAAGTTTAGAATATTTCTTATGTAAAGGATACTTTACTGCGTCTAAGTTCATTGATGGTGTGGTGAAGAACACTTTCTTTTTGCAAAAGAGCAAGAGTGTCCCATACCCCCACAGAAATGGTATACAGTGGAAAAATTACAGTACAAGACAAGAAGACCAAGGTTGTATCAGAGATAGTTATCTACATACTATATGAGTCCACACCATTTCATGAGGAGCTGTTGATGAGACAAACAGCCGCTACTGGACAGTACAGTAATGATTTTTTGGGTAAATTTAGTGGATAATGCTTTCAAAGCCAGTGAGTAATATATATATTTTTGGTTTGTGTTCTATTATGAAACTTTGTGAAAATATAATGTTTTCTGATTTTGTAATAAGAAGTTTTAATCTCTAATTTGTAATCAGCTTGAAAAAGGGAACAAACACTTGGTTTTTAATGGTGTGATACATGCTTCAGGATAATCCAATTCAAAGTACTGGGATAGAAGATTAATGTAAAAAATCTCATATAAATCTTCAGTTAAGACAAAATTAAAAGTAAGAACAGGAAGAAGGTTTTTTGTGTTTCCCCACAAAAAGAGGTTTTGGATTCATTCCATTATTCAAATTACCAATTCAGTTAATCATGTTCTGTGTATCTTTTCATTTTGCATTTTGTACATTGTATGTGGGTGACAAAATTTAGGTGATGTAAGTGCTGTCTGTTATGTAATATATAAGCATCAATGTTCAGTATGAAAATTCTAAACCACTTATTGCAAATGGACTGTGGAATATATGGTGCCCCGTAAAAACATTTTATTTGACATATGATACACAGAACAAAAGTGCTGGAGATTTTGTTTGTTTTTTTAAAAGAAAACACAATTTGAAACAACCAATAAGAAACAGGACTCTGGGTCTAGTAAGGTCAGCACATTTTGGTATTAATAACTAAGCCTAATTTACATCTTCAGTCATAGGGGAACATGTGAACAAAATTTCTTTAAATTTCTGTCATAGCATACAGTGACATGGCTAAAAAAGCTTTCCTGACTCTTACCTTTGTTCGGTGTTTTACATGCAGCCAGTAGGTTGCAGCATTTGAAAACCTGTAGAGGCATCTACTGTTTGGGTAAAAGTGTCCTTCTAAGAGCTGCTCTGCAGTTATAAAAAATACTCAATTTTAATTAATGCCATACGATTATATATTTGCAGTTTTACCTTGTATAGTGACATCAGTATAGATTTTCCTGTTGTGAGAAACACCAGTGTTTTGGTCCATCAGCCGGCCGTTGTGGCCAAGTGGTTCTATGCACTTTAATCCAGAACCGTGCTGCTGCTATGGTCACAGGTTTGAATCCTGCCTCGGGCATGGATGTGTGTGATGTCCTTAGATTAGTTAGGTTTAAGTAGTTCTAAGTCTTAGGGTCTGATGACCTCAGATGTTAAGTCCCATAGTGCTTAGAGCCATTTGAACCATTTTTTGAATCAATCTGTCGTGTAGAGTGCCATAAATATCGATATTCGTTCAGTGTGTAAGTGCGCTATCTTTGAGGAGAGGGCTTTGGGCAGGATGTTGGACGCTAACAGCAGTTAGCCTCCGGACTTGTATCTGTGTTGAAGCTAAGTGTGAATAAATCTGTATCTGAGAGAATTCTAGTTGTTTACCTACAAATATCCCATTATTCCCTCACTGGTGACCCCGTTTTTTGTGTAATACGCATCCAAGTTACCGCCCGAAGGTTATTTACACGCCTGCAGCGTCGGGTTCCTCCGCTATCGCGAGGGCCTTTGTTCAGGTCCAGACAATGGCTTTGCAGCACTCACCGCCGCCCGGATTTCAGCAACTTCTCTCCAGCACTCCTGCCGTCATAGTGGACATGCTGCAAGAAGCTTCGGAATCCTTCAGCCAGAACATGCAGTGAAATTCATTGAGTGCTGCCAGTTTCTTCCAACCGCCAACGGTCGTGGACTCTGGCTTTGTTAGACTAGACCTTCCCACGTGTTCTCCACAGAGTGTTGGTCAGAACATTCCTACTCCTGTGTCAAATGCACAATTCAATACAGTTCGTGGCATCGAGCGAGGTTTTGTTACTTTGGAAAATCCAGTAGTAAATTCAAACTCGAATCAGTTCCCGCCACGTGTGTATCCTTCCGCGCTGGCTAGTCAACAGGTGTTCAATGCTCGCCAAACAGCAAATATCACGCCGAGTGTGCATCCTAGTGGACGTGTGTGGGATCCTTATGTTGCTTCTAATCAATTCAACAATTCTGCGCTGAACAGTAATTACTCCGACATCTACAACCAGCCCCACCACTCACGGTCGAGTGAATACTGTGCACATAACGGACATTCACCGGCGTACTTAAGTACTTGTGGCTTCTCTCCAATCTACCACATGAATGAGAATGCACATTTTGACTACGATCCTCACACCGTTCGAGCATCCGTCGCTTCTCAGCCGCCCCGCTGGTGTCAAGTGAATTTTGCGATTCTCGCATTACGGGATGCCGATAATTCGGACTTGCTATCTTCTGTCTTCTGCATGCTCTACTTCCGTCCGAAGTAATAGGTGCACTTCCGCAGTGACTGCAGTGCTGAATCTGCCGAAACTACCAGACTTCAAACCCACTCACCTGGAGTTCTGGTTTAACCTGGTTGAACAAACATTCAATATCTGTGCTTTGAACGACGACGCACGCTTCGCCTGCCTCATGAACCATCTTCACGACCGCGTCGATTTAATTTACGATCTGGTCAAAGCACTACGATCTGGTCAAAGCACCCCCCTCCTAGCAGGGAAGTATGCTGTGGCGAAACAGACGATACTGGAGTGCGTCTCTAAAACCAGGAGAGAGAATGTGCGACAGCTCATCTACGAAGAGCGTCTCGGCGACAGGTCTCCGTCCCAGCTGTGGCGGTGCATTTGTCGCCTTGTCAATGAGCAAGTTATGCCTGATGACACGCTCGCAGAAATCTGGACTCAAAAGCTGCCTTTGCCTGTCCAGACTGCTATCTCTGCGTATGAAGATAGGTCAGTAAATGAACGTTTACGTGCCGCCGACAGAGCACACTCCACCAGGCAACGTGAGCTCCGTGCACTGCGTGCTGGACGTGACCGCACTAAGACGCTTTGTGATGCCACGCTCTTGTCTGGTGCTACTAATAACAAGTTTGTTAAACTAGCCGCCCTGCCTGCACCTTCAGCCCCCCGCAATGACAGTGCATCAGCCTCTGTGGAAGACTCATGGGCACATACTCAGTCATCTAGCAACTACCCACAGGAGCACAGGCCCATCCAACCTTACTGTTTCTTCCATGCGAGATTCAGGGAGCAAGCTCACAAATGCCAGTCACCGTGTTCTTACCCAAACTCCAACCGCAGGTAGGCTACGGTGCCACCTCCTGCGATGTAAACAACGGGCACCATCCCACGTTGCACTCCGTTTCGGACCACAACAGTAAGTGTGGTCGAGTCCATGTTCACGATTTACGATCAGGTGTTTGTTTTTTGGTAGACACTGGCGCAGATGTCTCTTTGCTGCCAGTTTGCCTAGCAACCAATAAAGTGCAACCATAGAAAACAGTACTTCGTGCAGTGAACTGGTCTACCCTACAGTGTTCACGTTCCACTTTGTATACAGTGAAACTTTCGCCTAAGTGCAAGCTGTAGTGGACGTTTCTAGTTTTCTAGTGTCAACAATTGAAGAACTTATTCTCGGAATTGATTTCCTCAAGCATTATCAGTTGTCACTGTGTTTTATCCAGCCCGTAACAAACATATTCCTTTCGCTCCTCCGAGTGACAGTTCGGCTAACACCAAACATGTGTGCTGTGCTAAGAAGTGTGTAAACCTATCCTTGGAGCTGCAATCTTGGACAAACAAGTGGCTAGTGGAGTGCGCCAAGTCTTCGAAGTTGCGGATGGAACATACGGAAATGCCGCTGCATCTCCGCAACATACACCACTATTTGGCCTCCACACTGCAACGCCTCGCGGCACTACAAGCAGATGACTCATCCGCTACAGACAAGGTCAGTCCATGCCAATTTGATGTTCCCGTGACCGCGTACGTTAACAACAATGTTGTGAACTCTGTAAACTGTGTCAGCACCCCCTTTTGTAATGATAGTGTATGCCCGAGTGCTCATGCTCCTTGCGTTCCGAATGGACAATTAACTTCCCAGGCTCGTGGCAATGAACTACAGCCATCTGCTGTTCGGCCACACCCACTCGTGCCTACAGCACTTGTAGTGGCACATCCTGCTACCAAGAACCAGTGTACCAACCTCGCCCATGTTAACACGCGTGCGGCCTTTACGCAGCCTACGAGTGGTTGGCACACCTGTACTTCCATGCCCTCAGCGCCACAGCTTTGCCCGTCCGCCACTGCCTGCTCCGCTTCATGGACATGTGACTGTTGTGCCGCGCCACGTATTGCAGTAGTCACTAATGGCACAGTTCATTGGTTACGTCTAACCGATGGACCACCCATATCGCAACGCCCATGCCGCCTCAAGCCGGAATTTATGAAGATTGCAAAAGAACAATTGGATGATCTATTACAAAAGGGAATAATTGAACCTTCTTCCAGTTGCTGGGCTAGTCCTATCCTGTTTGACTAAAAGAAAGATGGTACTTGGCGTATGGTCGGAGACTATAGGCGTTTAAATGCCCGCACCGTCATTGATAAATATCCGGTCCCACACATTGCAGACTTCAATCATGCGCTCGCAGGTGCAAAGTACTTCTCTGTTTTGGACTGTAAGCATGCATTTCATCAGATTCCCATGGCTCCAGAGGATATTGAAAAGACTGCCATAACCACCCCCTTCGGGCTGTTCCAATACAAATTTATGCCGTTTGGGTTGAAAAACACCCCCCCCCAAACGTGGCAGCGTTTCATCAATCAAACTTTATCCCATCTAGACTTTTGTTTCGTATACATGGACGACATTTTGGTTTTTGCTTCTACTTTGGAACAGAGTGAGGAGCATGTTCAAGCTGTGACAGACATTTTAGCAGCCGCTGGTATTGAACTGAACAATAAAAAGACTCAATTGCACCAGTCATCCGTCACATTCCTAAGTTATGTTGTGTCATCGGACGGTCTGACACCACCGCAGAACAAGATCAAGCCTGTTCTCGAGATACTATTCCCTCAGATCTATAGGGAATTATGCAGGTTCATCGGAATAGTTAATTATTACCGAAAACATTTGCCAGCCGCTTCTGCGGTGCAGGCTCCTCTCACAGATGCTCTCGCTGGCCCACAAACTTCTGGCACCTGCCAGGTCCCATGGACACCAGACATGGACAAGGCATTTAACGAACTCAAACAGCTGTTGGCCTCCGCTGTCACTATTGCTCACCCACGTGCGGACGCCACAGTGTTTATCACTACTGACGCTGGTGACAATGCTATCGGCGCAGTACTGAGTCGGACATACAATGATGTTACGACCCCCCTGCAGTTTTTCACAAAAAAACTAAACAACGCGCAGAAGAAATACTCAGCATTCAACAGAGAATTACTTGCAGTTTACGAGGCCATAAGGCACTTCAGAACTAATGTTGAGGGACAAGATTTCTTTGTGCTCACTGATCACAAGCCGTTGGTTCCTGCCATAAAAAATCCTGCAGCTGATCCGCCCCCACGATGCTTTCGTCACATCGATTACATCTTACAATTTACAAATGACATTTGCTACATCCGAGGAGCAGACAATGTGGTTGCTGATTTTCTCTCGCGTGTTGGTGCTGTCACAACCTTTATTGACTTAACGGACCTACCCCGGTTGCAATCGGCAGACCCTGATACCATGCAGTTAATTTCGGACCACAGCTCCTCTCTCCAACCGGTATGCTCTACTTTCCCTGGCATATCTGACTTAGTGTGGTGTGATGAATTGACTGGTACGTTCCTGCCATTCATTCCTAAGCCCCTTCAACACCAGGTCTTTGACAAACTACACACATTAGCATACCCCGGTGTCAAAGCTTCCACCCGTCTGGTAGCTGAATGGTTTGTCTGGAGAGACATGCGCCGCGACTGTCAGTATTTGGCAAGGGCATGCATGTTGTGTCAACAGAACAAAGTTTCTAGGCACACTTCCCCACCCCTTGGCTGTTTTGCCCAACCACCAGGCCGGTTTCACCAAGTTCATGTCAATCTCGTAGGCCCTTTGCCCCCCTCCAAGGGTTTCCGTTACTTGTTTACAGCTATTGACAGGATGACTCGGTGGGCTGAGGCTGTGCCTATTCTGAACATTACCTCTGAGACAGTAAGTCGAGCATTCTTATATTCATGGATCTCTAGATTTGGCTCACCTGTTTACCTCACCACTGACCAGGGGCGACAATTCGAGTCTTTGGTTTCCTTCTGACTTATGTAAAATGTGTGGTATTGTCAAAATTCATACTTCTGCATACCACGCCCAAAGCAATGGGATTGTCGAGCGATGGCATCGCACCTTAAAGTCTGCCCTGCGTTGCCATGACTCATTATGGACAGAGGCACTGCCCTTCGTGCTTCTTGGCCTTCGTGTGACTTTCAAGGAAGACCTCAAGGGTTCCGTAGCCGAGTTTGTGTGTGGCCAACCTCTGGTTTTGCCTGGAGAATTAGTCACTCCCACCCCACTTCCACTGCCCTCTGAGCTCCCTTCACTTCTCGAGCGGGTGCGCTTGCACTGCAGCAAAATTCAGCCACCACCTCCGGCTGCTCATACACCTCCGCGCGTGTATTTACCGTGCACGCTAGACTTGTGAGTATGTGTTTCTCAGAGACGACTCAATCAAAGACCTGCTTCAGTTACCCTACACAGGTCCTTACAAGGTCATCAGACGCTCTGAGAATAACATGGATCTCCTCATAAGACTCTGTAACCACGGTCTCACTCAATCGAGTAAACCAGCGTTCATTGAGCCTCAGATGAACCTCCCTGATTCTGCCCCTATTTCTCCCATTCCTGCTTCGAGCGGCCATCCATCTTCCCATACCATGTATTCGGGTATTGATTTTCCACAGCGTGCTTCTCTGCCGAGCACTGCTGCTTATCCGCGTTCATCTAATTCAAGTGGCCAATCTTTTCGGGGCTTCACTCCTCACAGCCCTCGTAGTCGAACTGCCAACCACTCGGATTCTAGCATTGTGTTACCATTTTCATGTGACAGCTCTTTGTCACGCCATTCAATCCACGCTGGCTCCTCGTTGCCTTTGGTCATGCTCCCTCGTCTGTCAGCTGATCGCCCGAGGTTGTCTCCTGCGCAGTCCAGTACACCTGCCACCCCCCTCTTAGCAGATGCTTCCCCCTGCCATGGCTTTCGCACACCTCCCTGCCTCCCTACCATTGCTCGTACAGGTGCCACCCAAGACTTCACAACACATGGACACCCTGATGACGTACATAAATTATTGGTTGTCATAGATGGTGATACAGTGTGTGTGGTACTCGCGTGTGACAATGTTTAGGGAGGAAGTGAAGAATCTCGTGTGGTGTGCCGCTTTAAATTGAGCAGAAGTGCTGCATGTGGCAATTTGCGTGCCTTTGTTAGGCTTTCTGGCAATGTGATTCTCCACCTGCCGGCTGACGAAGTGCTACATCTCCACTCCAGGATGGGACGTCGTCTTCAGCTGCTGGCGTCGCTTGCTGACTTCGCCGTCGACGTACCGTGTTTCACCCCCCAGTCTCCTACCAGTCGACCGCTTCCGCCTGACGAAGAAGAACTGTATGTTACCTTCCTAACTTCTCACCCCCCCCCCCTCATTCACAGGGACATACTCCATACTCTGTGTGTGTGGGGGGGGGGGAGGTGGGGGGGGGGGTGGCTGGCTATGTGGCGTAGAGCGCCATAAATATCGATATTCATTCAGTGTGTAAGTGCACTATCTTTGAGGAGAGGGCTTTGGGCAGGATGTTGTACGCTAACGGCAGTTAGCCTCCAGACTTGTATCTGTGTAGAAGCTAAGTGTGAATAAATCTGTATCTGAGAGAATTCTAGTTGTTTACCTACAACTATTCCATTATTCCCTCAGGTCCATCACTTCTACAGAGGGGGAAATATGAGCCTTTGTTGAAAAACAAATGGAGTGAACTTAATTTATTGTACTCATTAATTCTTCCATCTTTAAGCATTTTCCTACAGCCAGAGGTGTCCGAAAAATACCTGCTACTGGGAGAACAGACACATTATAAGAAAACTGTGCTACATATTTTGTAGTACTATCAGTACATAATGTGCATTAATAAATGGAGAGATCTTTTCTGTCAACAAGAGATAGCCAGATGTCAAATGCTGCATCTGTAGATATTTCATCCATTTCGAAACATTTGAAATGTCATTTGGAAGTCACAGAAATAGACCCGGTAGTCCATGATCATTATAAAATAGTGCCAAGGTAGTATAAAGTGTCAACACAGAATAGCTCATAACATGCGAAAATCCACTAAAATCAAAACAGATGAAATGCTTTAGCCAAATAATTCTGGAAACCACAGTCAAGTAATCATGTTAAACAAATCTTCCACAACAGGAAACATTACAGTAGAATTCAAGTTGAGTAGTGTGGCATGTCTTTTCAGTCAATGAGACTTATTATAATGCATTTATGGAATACAAAGAGAGGAGGAATAATCAATACTGACAATGTATCACAGCTGAACGCACCACCATACAGAACATGAGCACTACTTGGCATGACACCTTACCAGCATACTCAGTGCAGGAAACAGTGTATGTTAGAGCTCATGAGGTCTTCATGGAGATCTTAGTTAGTTAGTTACATGTTACATTGATCAATAGCATGGAAAAAACCATTATGATGTGGAACGTGTCAAATGCACTAGAAACTCGCGCAGGAAACAAGATTTTTTTTAAAAATTTTAATTTTTTTTTACATTATAGTGTTATACCTACATATTTCTATTATTTATCCCATTCCCTTAAATGACACAGAATGCATACATTATATCTCCAGATTTATTTATTCGTGTTCAAGAATTCATCTATGGTATAGAAGGAGTTGTCAGGGTGATATGATTTCAATTTGTTTTTGAAGCTATTACTGCTGTCTGGTAATTTATCAAACAGTTTTATAGCAGCATATTTTACCCCTTTCTGTGCCAAAGATAGGTTAAGTAAAGGATAGTGTAGGTCTTTCTTTTTTCTGGTATTGTAATCATGAATGTCGCTGTTGATTTTGAACTGGTCCATGTTGTTGAGAAAAAATTTCATTACTGAGTAAGTGTACTGTGAAGCAGTTGTAAGAATTCCTAACCTTTTAAACAGATGCCTACAAGATGTGTGACTATGAACCCCACACATTATTCTAACTACTTTTGAGCAGTGAATACCTTTAGCCTAAGTGTTGAGTTGCCCCAGAATATTATCAGAGAGTGGAAGTATGCAAAGTATGTTAGCTTACTAATTGCTACATCCTCAAAATTGGCAATTATTCTGTTTATTACATATTCATGTAGTACGTAAAGTAATATGAATGTTTTAGTTGGACAGCATTTTTTGCTTTGTGATAGATGGTGCTGTAATAGTCACAAACATATGGCTCACAATTTTACATGAACAGTTGGTAACAGGTAGGTTTTTTAAAATTAAAACACAGAACGTAGGTACATTTGAACAATTTATTTTGATTGTTCCAATGTGATACATGTACCCATGTGAACTTATCATTTCTGAGAACGCATGCTGTTACAGTGTGATTACCTGTAAATACCACATTAATGCAATAAATACTCAAAATGATGTCCGTCAATCTCAATGCATTTGGCAATACGTGTAACGACATTCCTCTCAACAGCGAGTAGTTCGCCTTCCGTGTTGTTTGCACATGCACTGACAATGTGCTGACACATGTTGTTAGGCGTTGTCGGTGGATCACGTGCAAAAAATCTGTCATCATCCCGTAATTTCTCTTGTGCCCAGTGGCAGAACTGTACACGATGTTCAGAGTCATCACCACGCAATTCATGGTGCATAGAAATATGGTATGGGTGCAATCGATGTTGATGTAGCATTCTCAACACCGATGTTTTCGAGATTCCCAATTCTCACACAATTTGTCTGCTACTGATTTGCAGATTAGATGTGACAGCAGCTAAAGCACCTACTTGGGCATCGTCATTTGTTGCAAGTTGTGTTTGACATTTCACATGTGGCTGAACACTCCTGTTTCCTTAAATAACGTAACTATCCGGTGAACGGTCCAGACACTTGGATGATGTCGTCCAGGATACTGAGCAGCATACATAGCACACGCCTGTTGGGTCATTTTTATCACAACAGCCACACATAAACACGATATCGACCTTTTCCGCAATTGGTAAACAGTCCATTTTAATATAGGTAATGTATCACGAAGCAAATACTGTCCGCACTGGCGGAATGTTACATGATACCATGTATTTATACATTTGTGACTATTACAGCACCATCTATCACAAAGCGAAAAATGCTGTCCAACTAAAACATTCATATTACTTTACATACTACATGAATATAAAATAAAAAATGGTGGTTCCTATTTTTAAAAAAAACTCAGTTGATATCCGTTTGACCTATGGCAGCCCAATCTAGCGGGCCAACCTTAGCACCATCTGGTTTCCCCCTAAAAGCTAGAAGAGTTTTGTTCTCTGTAGTTTTTTTGTTTGATGCATATTTCGTGAGATATTTGGCCCGGTCACTATCAATGGACCACCCTGTATATGTACACCCAAAAATGTAGTATGCTCTACCCTGGCTATTGACTTCATTTGATGTGTTATGTTTTATTGAAGGAATTATAATTTTGCAGCAGAAAATTGGATGTACTGTGTTTTTTCAAAGTTCAGAGCAAGTCCATTTGCAGAAAACCAATTAATAACTTTTCCAAAGACCCTATTTGTATCATTTTCTATCGGACTTTCTTTTACTGGATTAATAATTATACAAACAGTGTCAGTTCAGCATCTTGTTTTGCATAAGAAGGGAAATAATTCACATATATCAAGAACAGGAGGGGACCCATGATCAAACCTTGTGGAACACCTAATGTAATTTCACCCCAGTTATATGATGAAGTGTCAAACTCCTGTGAATCACTTGAAGAGACTTTTTGCTTCCTGTTCTGTAGATATGACTTAAACCACTCATATGCTGTTCCATTTATACCATAGAATTGTAATTTCTCTAACATAATGTCATGGCTCACACAATCAAATGCTTTGGATAAGTCACAGAATATTCCTACTGGTAACATTTTACTATTTAAAGACTCTATTATTTGGAAAGTGAAATTGTATATTGCTGTCTCAGTGGAACAGCATTTCTGAAATCCGAACTGTGACTTACTAAGTATCCCATTACTGTTGAGATGGCTAACCACTCATGAGTACATTACTTTCTCAAAGATTTTTGAAAATGCTGTAAGCAAGGATACTGGCCAGTAATTATTGATATCTGTGGTTTCCCCCTTTTTGTAGAGAGGCCTGACAATGGCATATTTTAACGTGCCTGGAAAAATACCCTGAGTCAGTGATGCATTATGAATGTGACTCAAAACATCAGCTGTAATTGCTCCACATTGTTTTAATAACTGTTAGAGATGTCATCTGCTCCTACAGAACATTTATTTTTCAAAGATTCAATAGATTGTTAGATGACACTTAATCTGCCTAAAATTTTTCAAAACCTACTCTTCCATGTACTGCCTAGCTTTTTCTTTTGAACTATTTTAACCAATTTTTTCTCCTACACTTAAAAAGTGATTGTTAAACACATTGGCTACATTTATACTGTTGGTTAAGATGGTCTCATTCTCTTTAACAGTAACCTGCCCCAGTGGTTACTTTTCCTGCCTCCCTCGTAACGATATTCCATATTGATTTGATTTTATTGCTGGAGTTGATAATTTCTTCTCAAACATACATATTTCTTTATTTCCTCACAACTTTTCTCAGTATGTTACGATAATTTTTATAGTGTGAAACAATTTCTGGATCTTTACTAGTTCTTGCTGTCTCTTACAGTTTTCTTTTTCCTTCTCAAGACACTTTAATACCTGCATTGCAGTAATCCAAGGTTTCATTGAAAAGTTCACGGTGTTACAGTTAGTTATTTTCTTTGGAAAACTATGTTTAAAAATGGATATCAATTTATCAAGAACTATGTTGCATTTATCATTAGCATTTGGTTCGTTATATACATCTTCCCAGTTTATATTTCCTAAACTTTCTCTGAAGTGATCTATAGATACTGGGTTGAGCACCCTCACACTTTTACTTAATGGTTTCTGAAGTGTACAGCCTGTTAGGTTTTGTAAGTAAATCAGTTGCACATCATGGTCAGATAGTCCATCTACCACAGAGAAAGCCTGTGTTTGTTCTACATCCTCTTGCTGTACAAATACATTATTTATTAGAGTACTACTGTCCTGAGCTATATGTGTAGGGAAATTGATCACTGATTCTAAGTTAAATGTTGTTAACAGCACTTCTAGTTCAATTTTCCTATCAGAATGGCTTACAAATTTAACATTGAAATCACCACAGATTCATAACTTCTTCTTTTTGTCTGACAGACAGCATAACAGGGAGTAAAACTTTTTTTATGAATAACTGCCAATCTCCTAGTGGAGACCTGTACACTGTTGCTAATATCAACACAACATTATCTAGCTGAAGTTCACATGCACAAACCTCAAAGTGCTAATCAACACAAAATTTGCTTACTTCAACAGTTCTGTATTTATACCCTTGTTTTATGAAAATGGCAACTCCTCCTAATCCATAATAGATCTGCAAGTGTAAGATGCTAAATTTATACTAACATTTTCCATCCACACAGTTACATGGTGCTCAAACAGACAAAGTATATCAATCTCATTCTTTATCTAAACACATTATCAGCTCATCTACTTTTTTTTTTTTTATTCCCCTGATATTTTGGTGAAGTAAGTTGATACCACCCTTCGCTTTATCCCTATTTGCTGTGCATGAAGTTTCTTTTCTTCTATTTTCCTTGGTTGTTGTCTGTCTGTGTGAGTCAGTGCCTGAATCAGCTTTAGGATGGTGTACAAGCTCCCTTCTCCCTGTTTTGGTTAGTGGCATTAGTGGCCTGTCAAGAGAGGGAATATGATGATGGGTAGACTGGCTAAAGGTTCACATTGAGGGTTATACACTTATCTTGACACTTGAAGACTTTGCCTCCCATGTTGCTCTGTTGACATACTTTGGGAGCAGCCATCTGCACTAGTGAACTGTGGTATGGTACAGCAGTGTCAACTGGCAACTGCAGCAGCAAAGGCTCCACCTCCATTGACTGCCTGGTAGCTTTTGAACAAGGTTGGGAGAGCAGGAAGTCAATGATGCAGATTCTGAAGGGCAAGGCCAAGGGTTATAATCTGGAGGGTAGGATATATTGCAGGGTTGGAATTGATTTGCATGGCATTGGAGATTTATTCCATTAGTAGTTATTTTGACAGGCATTTTATTGCAATTGGTGCTAACTGTACCTTGAACCAAGTCGAGCACACGCTTATAACTGCAGGCCCATATCTGAGAGCCCACATATTCTTCTTCTTTGGTAGCTCTACAGTCCTTGATGAGCCTTGCCTTCTTCAACAATCTTCCTCCACACTTTTCGGTTATTTGCTGCTCTTTTCCACCCCGGGACTCCAATATTGCTGATATCCATTATTACCTCATCGATCCATCTTCTTCTAGGTCTCCCTTTTCGCCTAACTGAATGGATCATAACTGTCATCATTTTCTTTGGAATTCTATCCTCTGCCATTCTCTCCAAGTGTCGTAGCCGTCGTATTCACTGTGATTTCAGAAATTTTACTATATCCTTGCCTTGTATTAACTATTGTAATTCGGCATTGTAGCGTATTCTCCAGCCTTCTTCCTCCTTTATTGGCCCATAGATTTTGCATAGTATTTTCTGCTCAATGCTTCTTAGAGAATTTTTATCGTGTTCTGTCAACATCCATACCTCTGAGCCATATGTTATAACTGGGCATACTAGAGAATAATACATTAGCAATTTAGTTTTTCTTGTAACAAAGCTACTTTTGAAAATCTGCATATTGCAAAGTAAGCTCTGTTTCCTGCTTGTATTCTTTCCCTTATAGCCTTTCCAATACTGTTATCATTTGTTATTAGGGCTCCCAAGTAGTTAAAAGAGGACACTCCATTGAAGCATTTCCCTTTGATGTTTAGGTTTTTAGGGGTTCTTCTGGCCTCAGATTGTGACATTACCATATATTTTGTTTTGTTTTATTTTACTATAAGGCCAATTTTTAAGGCTTCTGTTTCCATTGCCCGGTATGTTTCTAGGAGTGTATTGGTATTTCTTCCTACTAAAGCAATGTTATCAGTGTATGCACATATATGGCTAGTTTTCATAAATAGCCCACATATTAGTGTGGGTAAGTTAATAGAGGTGGCAGATGTGTTACAAGAAGCAAGACATCAAGCAAGGTGCCTTCATGGCAACCAAGGAGTAAATAGCCTTAGATTGTCCATGAATGGGAGTGGTTCAATATGAAGAGTACAACCAGTTAATTGGGGTTGGAAACACTGCTTTTTTTATGGTTTTGCTTGAATGAATGAGTGAAGCCTCTTTGCAAGACTGTTTGAGGCCATGTGCAATAACAATGTGATATGTGACCAGCGCCAAAAGACTGGCAAAAATAAGATAATTGCTCAAAAGAAAATTATCCAGTATTGTGTGATATGAAGTCCAAGGGACATTTTCAAAAGAAAAAAAATTACTTTGAGAGTAGTGTTGGTGGTCTGAGGCCATGATGGGGAGCAAATGTGTCATGTATGCAAATATCGAGGGAACATTGACAATCAGTAGTCTTGTTTTGCCAATGAAAGGGCCAGGCTCCAGAGAGTCAAATGAGGGATTTGGGCCCAAGCAGAGATCACAGAGTGGATCTGCATTTTTATGTTCACACAATGGATGATAATGCATGCCATAATGATACTTGCTCCATAAGAGAACCAACCATAGGTTGTTCTGTCAGGTAGCTTGGGTTTAGGTTCAAAAAGGGCAATCAGTGTTTGTGGTCTATTACTAAGTGCAATTTGGCCCCATGTAATGATGTGTAGGATTTTTGAGCCTCCAGAAATAAGGCAACAGCTTCTTTCTCAATTTGGCTGTTGTTAGCCTGAGCAGCATTTAGTGTCATGAAGTTGCTGGGTTTCTGCCACTAGTTCAGTCTCAGGTAATGTATAATTTGGCTATGATTTATTTTGATGGACTTTATTTAATTTGTTCAGCCTTTCTTTTGCAGGGCTTGGGTCTTATTGTTCTTGTTTTTATTTTGTGTGAGGCAAATAAGTGCCACAGCTTACACGTCCATCTGTTGTGTAATTAGACAGGCCTCTGTTGTACCTCTCACACAGGCCAAAGAAGTTGATGCTGCATAAATGCTTTCTTCATTTTTAACAATAATTACTATTAACTGCTTTTCTGGACTGATTGGAGAATTTATCACGAAAGAAGTATGACTTGTCAATTAGCTCCTTTGGGAAGAATGTAACATTGATTTACCAAAATATAATATAAGTTATGAAAAGAAAAACTTGACTATTTTTACATGCTAGTGATAAAGAAGGAATCACAACTATTTTTTCCTCATTTAGCTACCTTTTCTTAGAACAGATTGAACCTGCTGTTGAAAGATTCTCAAGAAATAGAACCACTATATCTGGTAGTCAGATGGTAGTCAAATGAAAAGGATGTTATCAAAAAGGAAATGAGGAATCAAGAAACGTAATATTTTGGAAATAACAGTCTAAAGAGGAATGACTGGAGCTGATGTATTTCTGGGAGGCTGATGTTTATTGCAACAGAGGTGCATTACACCTGCTGTCACCAAGTGATGCTATGTAGTTGAAGCTGCAGTTACAAGATCCTGCTGCTACCTGTTGTTGCTGTGAGAGTGAACACAGTTTTGGAAGGTGCAGTAGCAAATCGATGCTGTCAACATGTCCATTACAGTAGCAGATGAAGCTGATGATGAGCAGCTGCAAGATGATTACAAAGGTGAAGAAGCTCAAGCTAAATGACCAGTGAGTGAGTCTGTGAAACTTTATTAGTGATAGAATAGCAAGGAGATACTGAATTGACTAATTCTTTTTTAAAATTTAATAACTAAAGTAACAGTAAATATGGCCAGTAATAACTTTGATAACATTAAATAATTGATAGCAGATGTAAGCAAGGAGTTATGTCTGCATGCAGCAGATTTGAACAAAGTACTGCACCTGCAGATATTATTTCAAAACAAATAGTTTAATCTCAGAACTGGCCATTTAAATAAAGAACTAAATAAGCAAAATAAAAAATCTGAGAACTTGTCAGCAGCCTTTGAAGCTTCTAACAAATATGTGTTAGATGTTAATATGACATACCTTGACAAATGACTGGAAGATCATTTTGTAGAGTAAAGAGCAGAGAAAACAGTATTGCAACTCAATATTAATGTAATTAGTGATTAATTTAATAGTTTAACCCAACAATAGATGAAGAACTGATAAAAAATAACAGATGTTGGAAAGAAGAGTTTAACAACACATACAATCACAACGATCTGAAGTTTTGGACGTTGTGCAGGGAGTGTCATCTGATTTAAATGCCCAAAGAAAATAGCAGGATGAGGGTTTCTTGGATTTAGCAACTGAATTATGGGAAAACAAACAGGAATTTAAAACTCTCAACAGTCACTTGATTACCAGTACTGTGTTGAAAAACAATATCTGACTAGGAAAATGAGGATAGTATATTGAATACTTCAATACTTTGTGCACAGAATAAAATAAACTGAGAGTAGGTTATGGAAAATTACTAGACAGATGGTAGACATGATCGTCCACACCAATGTTAAATTTACTAAATGGCCTGCTAGTGAAGATAGTGGGGATAGAGGTCGTAGGACCCGCACTATCAATTTGAAGTAGAAGTGTGAGAAACCTGAAAACAGAGGAGAATTAAAAGGGACTGCCATGTCCTCACACAAAATGGATGTACAAAATGGAAGTCACCTACCGTATACATTTCCCTGTTTCAAATCTGAAGGGAAAATGCACCCTGTTGACTTTTTAAGATATTTGAATATGTTTTTCCTCCAGTGTGTAATGATAAAGAGAGATGTGTAACAGGATATCAAAAGCTTGAAGCTAGAAAATCTGGAGTCCTTAATGTGAAGGAAAACTTGAAGTGGAAAGATTATGAGAAACAATTTAAAGAGAAATATTGATAAGAGAGGAATAGCAGAAACAAACCTTGGAATTACTGGACCCAAAACCATACAGCCCTAAATGGCATAGATTCCAAAGGTATTCTGAATGGTGACTAACAGGGGTGCAGTTGTTAGTTGAACCAATAACTGAAAGGCAACTACTGAGAGCATTAATCAGTAGGATGCCCACTTACATACAGAAGAAATTGATTGGGAAGAGTGGTCAAAAGTCAGTTTTGTTTTAAGTTACTTCAAACAGTGGGATATCCTGAATAAAGCTCATGCAGAAGATAAGTAGTCAAAATGAAGAATGGAGGTTAAACGCCACTAGGGGTTGACCGTAAGCAAAAGTAGGTGCTACTGTACAGCAAAGAAGCAAAACACTGATGAGTTGGGGGGGGGGGGGGGGATTCATATGTAAAAGCAGAAGGATAACTGTGAATAGGTTTATGAAGTTGAAATACACTGACAGAAAAAAATTGCCAAATCAAAAAGTAATTAATGCAGACTAATGAAACTACAGAAATACATTTGTCCTGGTAACATACATAAATGATTGCCATTGCAAAATCATAGATTAATGTAAGCACAGCATAAGCCATTGAAAATGTGAAATGCAGGTACATTAATAACTGGTGTAATGCACATGGATAGTATTTTGCAGATTCTCAATGTCAGTTTGTAGGTGGAATTGCACTTGGTTGGTTAATACACAGCAGTTGATGCTGTTTGTAGATGATGCTAGAGTTGTCATCATATGATTTCCCATATGTGTTTGATTGCAGACAGATCTGGTGATTGAGCAGGTCAATACTGCATGTCAACACTATATAGAGCCTGTTGGGTCACAACACCAATAAGTGGGTGAAGGTTATCCTGGAGTTTGGTTCATGAATGGCAGCACAACAGGTTGAATCACCAGACTGATGTACAAATTCACAGTCAGGGTGTGTAGGATAACCACAAGAGTGCTCCCGCTGTTGTATGAGATCACATGCCAGACCATAACTCCAGTTGCAGGTCCAGAGTGTCTAGCACACAGACAGGTTGGTTGCAGTCCCTCAGCTGGCCTCCTTGTAACCAACAAATGACCATCACTGGCACTGACACAGAACTGGCTTTGATCAGAAGCACAACAGACTTCCACCCTGTCCTCCAAAATGCTGGCACAAGACAAATAATAGAAACTCAAGACAACAACACTAAACTATAGAAATAAGTGCAGAGACAGTCCAAATTGCCAGAATTATAAATTACAAGTTTACATCTGTAAAATCTCACCTTCAAAATCCTCAAACGAGAAGAAAAAAATTTTAGAGCCTAAGTGTACAACAAGTGAGCTGACTTGAATAACCCACAACAACAAGTATAGACCAAAAGAATATACTCAATTATGAGTAGGAATATAGTACAAACTCAATCAGCCACATACGGATATGTTGATTCATTAAAGAACAAAATAACGGAAAAATATTAGGCCCTAAGTTTATGATGCAGGTATCGACCCATGAATCCAAACCACCAAATACAAAATAGCAAATAAAATCTTTCGACACAACAAAATGAATAAAGTCCATAATAATATCGATAAGTTCAATTACATGCAAAGAGTAACTGTACGAAGCATCTAGCCTCAATCAGTGGTTGTACACTGTCCTTGAGTACACGCGCACGCGTGCGGGCACACACACACACACACACACACCTACACACGCACACACACACACACACACACACACACACACACACACACACACAAACACACAGATGCGATGACCAAAGACTTAGAAGATTCATTTACAGATGATTAAAAACAATATATACTGATTTAAAGTTACATAATGCATTGGAAAGTCAATCCTCCTACTTGCAAAAAACATGCAACTATGCTGAATAACACTGTCTTTTGCAGTCTTGGCTAACAATTCACAGATATCAGTCACAACACAGATCAAGTCAACAGATTCTGGAGTACATTACATAGTACTCAAGCTCTCTTGCAAGTTGACTGGTCCAGCAGGGTACAGCCATACGACAGTATGAAGAATGAATCCACCCACATCTTTCAGTCACATCCCTAGAGTTCTCATCACATGCTCCAATGGATAATCAACTTTCAGTCTATCATTCACATCAAATTCCTGAAACATTATTTTGTTTACTAAATATGTTGTTCAGTATCTTTTTCACATCACACCAGATATACTCTCTTTAGTCATTTTTCAAAGTAAGTTATATATGGGATTTATGTCAGTTGAGATTAAAAAGTGTTCACATATTGAACATTAATAAACAGAGTCAAATGCAACAAAAAATGGGCTAATAATGTATTACACACAGATATGCTCAGATACTATCCTCATTTACAGTACAAATTATGAATACTGCCCCATTTCAAAACTGCTAAAGGATCTACTCATTTAATCTCCCAGTGTATATGTATCAAATTCTAAAGCACAAATCTACTACAGAACATAACTATACAGTGTATCATAGATTTTAACTCAGTCAATAGATAAGACAGAGCTTTAAAAATCACATCATCTTACATACCAAATCCCAGACAAACAAAACACAGTTATCTAGTCTTACGAATCTACAAATAAATTTAAACTCAGTCAACGGATAAGACATAACAGTAGAAATCACATCATCTTTCATATTAAATTCATGATAATGCAAAAAAAGAATAAGCAAACAAACATTAGATACTTATGGATTTACATACGCTTTCAGTTCAGTGATATTGTGTAATCCAAACATCTACTTAGATTTAGGGTACACAAGTCTGTAAGGATTAGGATATGGATTTTCATAAATTTCAGATGGTCCAATATAGATATTAAAAAAATTATTTACCTCAAATGTCAACACTTAAGATTTCTCTTTGGCTTTCACCAGCACAAGATCTCCTACATCAAACTTACAAAATCTGCCTTTACCATCATGTTTCTGCTTTCTCCTATCCCCCCTTTTTTCCTCATCTCCCTAACACATTCTTCCCTGTCTTGCAGTGACAGAATTTTACATGCTGGAAACTTAACATTTTAAGAAATAAAGTTTGCTGGTCTGCAATTAAACCTGATTTCAAATGGTGGAAAACCTGTTGACTGTTGTAAGCTGTTCAAAATATTCTTAAAGTCACTGACATAATCTATCCAACTGGTATGGTTCTTACTACAATGTGTTCTAAACAGGCTTCCAATCTCTCTCATATATCTTTCTGCAGGGTTACTCAAAGGATGGTACACTGAGGTTAGAATATACCTTACTTTTGTGTGAGCAACAAAATCTTTCCAAGCTTGTGATGTAAACTGAGAACCATTATCAGATAAAATTGTTTAAGGTATACCTACCTGATAAAAATGTGTGTTTTCGGACACTGAGATGATTTGCTTACTGGAAGATTTCTTATGAGGAGACAGCTTTATGAACTTCGAAAATATGTCAACCACCACAAAACATAACAAAACCATTTCTTACATGTAGGTAAGGTCCATAAATATCTACAGACATGAGATCAAGGTTACTATTAGGCAGTATGTTTTGCATTTGGACTCTACTTGTTTAGTTACTTACCTTCACTCTTTGATACCTGTCACAGCTGGAAATCTTTTTGACTCTCCTTCCTATATTATAAAAATAGATGTTTTCCCGAATCTTTTGTGTGCATTTGGTTGATCCACAATGACCCAAACTCTCAAGTGCATAAGTAATTACAGTATAAATACACTGTTCTGGCCAACACAAGTTTCCAATCCTCTCCTGAATAAAATACCCTTGTGTACCTTATAATACTGTTCTGTCTTTTTTCCTCCATTTTTACCCAACACGCTCTTAACCATTTTCCAATTTTGATCATGATTTTGATACCTGTGGATGTCTTTGCAAATTTTCAAGATCTCTTTTTTCCTCTTTCACACCACTCAGGTACATAATTTTAAACTCTTTTTCTCCTTCTCCAAAGCTGTTAGATGATTCATTACCTAAAGGTAGCCTAGACAAAGCATTATCAACTACATTGTCTGTGCCCTTAATGTATCTGATATCATAATTGAAACTGCTGTAAAAACAAGGCCCAATGAGCAATTCTGTTATGGTACCCCTTACACAACTAATGGTAACATAACGTTTTGTGATCAGTATAGATGATGATTTTGTGACCTTGTAAATAATTTTTAAATTTGTTGAATGCCCAATGTACAGCCAAAAGTTCTTTTGGAGTTACAGTGTATGTCTTTTCATGTGTCTGCAATACTCTACTAGCAAATGCAAGAGATCTATATTTAATAACACCACCAACTTCAACCTCCTGAAATAAATGGGCCGCAAACCAACATCACTACTGTCTGTCATAATACGAAAAGGAAGAGACAAATCTGGTCTGAACAATACCTGACTTTGACATAACTGTTGTTTGGTCTCATTGAAAGCATCCTGACACTCCTGATTACAATCTCAAATGGTATTCTTCTTCAAAAGTTCACACAAGCATGGAGCACTCAAAGCTTGGCTGCTACAAAATTTTCCATTAAATTTAGTTAACCCAAAAAATGATTTAAGCTGTTTTTTGTTTGAGGAGTAGGAAAATTAGTAATAGCATCATGTTTCTCTTTATCAGGTGCAATACCTTTTTCTGATATAACATATCCTAAAAGTTTAACTTCTTCCAACCAAATGTACACTTACCTCCTAAATCTAATTTTGAAAACACATCTTTTAACAGATCCAAATGTTGTTCCTAAGTCTTTTCTGTGACCAGAATGTCATCAACATACACAATTAATTTTGTACTCACTTCACTTCCCAAGACAGAATCCAGAGCTCTTATTTAGCCCAGATGACACCGCACAGTATTGAAAACACTTACCTCCATACAAAAATGCCGTATACTTTCTTGAATTAATTTCAAGTGGTATATGGTGAAATCCAGATGTCAAGTTCAAACTACCCATGTATTTTACATAATCCAACTTGTGTAACAGCTTGTCCATGTTCTCGGGAAGGTCATTCTCTAATAAGAAATTTATTAAGATGTTAGAGTCCAAAACAATTCTCACTCCACCATTTCTCTTACTTACCACAACCAAAAGGTTATTGTTAGCACTCCTACTTCACTCAATTACACTTCATGTTGCCATTTTTCTGAATTTCTTTCTCTAGAAACTACCTTTTTGAAAATGGTTTATTATATGGCTTGAGAAAGGAAGGTTGATGATCTCTAAGGTAATGTATGCAATGATAGCCTTTCACATTCCCTGCTTTTTCATGAAACACTTTCCCAAGCTCCAATAACGAATTCCTAGATTCTTCCTTTTTCAGGTCATTAAGAGTTGTAGCTTCCCTTACTTTCGAATCTACTACACTTTCAAAATCTTGATCTTCAGTCTCATCAAAATCTATATCATCATCAAACACCTGGTACTCACCTTATTTCACAATTTTTGGTAAATAATTACATTTCCCACAGTTTAAAATACAGAAATTAGTTTTCATGTACATATTACTCTTAGGTTCCAAAATAAACAATTCTTTAGCATTCCATCCACAACAAGCCTCAACTTTCACTATCCAATCCATACTGAGAATTATATTTTCTTCCAGACTAGGTATCAATAAGCACCCATGTTCAAAGCTTTTGCCTTGTATACTGTACATTAAAGGTACCTGAGATATTACCAATTTGCTTTGCTTATCTGTAGCTCCTATTACCTTTATACCTACAATTTGCATTTCCACAAAAATCTTACTGTACTTAATCTTGTCTCTACATTGTTCAGATACACCACAAATTGGGCTACCTGTATCAATTAAACAGTTCCATTCCCACTGAACAGTCTTAATCTTAATGCCGGGACATCCAAAATCTGAATTATCATCTCTGTTATAGACACTTCATGTAAAAGATCACTTTCAATTCTATCAAATGCTATATCCTCACTCTCCTTGCAAGGTTTCAGCAACTTTATTGGTATCATAGTGTTACTTTGGTTACACATGTTGTCAGGCAAAGATTGAACACATTGAATGGATTTCATAGCACAACTAACACCACTTATTACAGAAGGAACACAAAATACATTGAAACTTCCTGGCAGATTAAAACTGTGTGCCAGACTGAGACTCAAACTTGGGACCTTTGCCTTTCGCGGGCAAGTGCTCTACCAAATGAGCCACCCTAGCATAACTCATGCCCCATCCTCACAGCTTTACTTCTGCCAGTATCTCGTCTCCTACCTTCCAAACTTCACAGAAGCTCTCCCGTGAACCTTTCAGAACTAGCACTCTTGGAAGAAAGGATATTGTGGAGATATGGCTTAGCCATATCAGCGCACACTCCACTGCAGAGTGAAAATCTCATTCTGACAAAATACATTACTGTCAAAATTACACTTCCTACTTAGATCTTCTTTCACTTCATTCCACCAATTTGGTTACAAATTTTGGCTAACCACAGTTAACTTACTCGAAAACACACATTTATCTACATTATCATCATTTTGGTCCCAAACACATTTCAAATGGTTTTCATCTTTATTCTCTAAGCTTACAGATAACACATCTTTACTGTTTGGATGAGTGCTCTGCTTGACAATGAAAAAGTGCTTTGACTGGACTGGTATCCCATGACTCTTACTTACATCAGCACAAACATCACTTACCTTACCTGTAATCACAAATAACCATGAAACTTCATTGTTCTTAAACTCCACAAGTACCTGATAATCATCATCATCATAATATTCTTTCAAAATTATTTCATCAATAACATCAGTAACAACACATGTCTCATTGCCTTCACAGTCACACACCTCACCTACATTCATTTGCAATAAGCTACCAGTCTCAGACTTGCCAACATGTCATTTCACAGCTCTCATTCACATCTACATCAAAAATACCATCAAATTCAGTTCCAGCACAGTCATCGCCTGTTTTACATATATTAATAACACTGTTTTCTGACCAAGAGAAGAAATCATTAGTACACACAACATAGAAATTATCATTACTCTCACATTCTTGTTTGTATCTAGATCACTATAATTAAAAATAATGTTCTAAAACTTTTGATCAAAACATAAATGATAAATCTGATATTCCTTCTGTTCAACTTGAGATACCTGTGCCATATTAATAGTGTTATTATTGTCTAATTTTAAGTGTAAATTGTGGGGCTTGAGCTTGTTGTGTTTCTTAGCCCCAGAACTGTGGACCTTCATTGAGGTGGACTGCCATGTCCCCCAAGAGATACCTCTATGATGGTTTCTCCTATTAAATTGCCCATAGCTATCCCCATTATTCCTGTTCTGCTGATGTTCAAAATTTCTGTCTCTGTTAGCATTTTTATGCTGATAGAAGCTACCACTATCTCTGTCTCTGTAGTTGTTACCATTGTGATCTCTATTATTTCATGATTATGGTACATGCTTCTTTCCACTGCCCTATCCAGCCTGTCAACATTTCATAAAAATTGTTCAAGGCAATTGTCAGGTCCGTGCACTAAGTCCCACTTCAATCTCTCTGGTAGTCTCCTTTTGAGTGCATCAATCAAAGTGATTTCATCAAATAGTTTATCAGGGTGAGTTAGTTTCTTAAATTGATTATTACAAAACTCTTTCAGAGTACTGTCCCTGTTCCTATAATCTGGACCATTTTGAAATTCACTTTTAATTTTCCATTGTTCAGCTTCTGACCAAAATTTATTTAAAAACTTTTTCTGATACTTTGATATGTCTCCCACTGACTTAAATTTAGATTTATCCAACCTAGAGCTTCACCTCCAAGATATCTTTTAACAAATTTAATTTTTTGATTGTCATTCATGTCTGACACAAAACTATCTCTGCAGCAGTGAAGAAAATCCACTGAATGTAAATTGTCTGATGGAAAACTTCTGATTCGAATGTTGGACCACGCAGTATCATTATTTGAATAAAGATTTTTGTGAATACAATTTTCCATAACTGCATAAATATTTTGATCTAAAATATTTAGATTAGTTAGCATATTGTTTCCAACCTTTAAAATGTTTTGATCTATGCTACAAAAGTTCTGTTCCATTTTTTCCTCTGTGACCTTCAGTTGAACTCTAACTTCATTAACATTCTTCTCTTGTGATGCAGATTCATTTACCAGCTCATTTTCTAAAACAAAAAATTTACTTTCTGAGGCAGTGACTTTTTAATTCACATTTTTTAATCCATCTGACAACCCATTTCTTAGCTCTGAGACCTGATTACTAAGTTGGCCTGTTTGGTATTGTACCCTGCCCATTTTACTATTGCTTTCAGTTTTTAGGTCATTTAATTGTCCTTGTAGTGAAGTAAATTTTCTCTAGTTATTCATCTTTTTTCAGTTATCTGCTTGTTCACTGCACTAAATTTGCTATTGTTATCTGTTTTTATTTCTGTTAACTGAACATTAACTGCACTAAATGTGCTATTGTTGTCTGTTTTTATTCCTGTTATCTGACCATTAACTGCACTCAATTTTACCAAAATCAACTGCATACTGTCAGTTTTAACTGTTTCTTTGCTGACTACAAAACCCTGTATAAACTGAGTCCTACAGCTTTCACTTCATCACCACTACCCTCATCTCTCTTCATTTTCCTAGCAATCAAACGAGGCCCCCCACCCAAAAAAAAAAAATCACAAATAGTTTGTATTTATTTTCTTATCCCTCATCTTAGTTGTAAAGTCAAATCATCTGGTCTGTCATTGTTGATGTTATCTTGTCCCTGTTGATCCAAATATGTTGGACTGCTCTCGGGTCTTCTTTCATCCAGTGATTGAAGTTCACTTACATAAAAATTGCAAATACCCAAATATTTGTCCTTTTTCCTTCTACAACAGACAAAACTTCATTATCAGTTAACAGAATATCACTGACACCCACACTTGTAATTTTACTCTCCCACACATCACTGTTAAATTTCTCTGTCTTTAAAAGTTCCAAAAATTTTGAGAGGTGTAAGATATATTAAAGAAATACTTTTTACTTACTTTCATTTTCTTTTCTTGTTGGCTGCAGTTCTTGCGTCTAGGGGTATATTCTTGAGGCTGTATTTTTTTATAATGTTGTGGATTCCAGAAGACTAAATAATAGATGAACTACTATCTGTTGCTATGATTTTCTTTTATTTTATCCCATTCTTCTATAACACACTGAATTCACAATCTCCATTTTCACAAAACCATCAATTACATTGTTCTGGACAAAATTAAAAAAAAACTGTTTTTCCATCAGAGGCATGCCCACTATTCCTAACATTCTGCAGTCCTCCCAATATTCCAAAGAGTTCAGAAAGCAAAATGAGTTTACAAACTTTCTTGATCAAAGAAGAAACTTCACCAAGATGCAACATTATTTTATAAACGAGTCCAGAAATAAATTTAACAAATATTCTCAGATTGTGCAATTCAGAGTATGAATTTTAAGTGTGCTTGATATTTTCAAATTTCAAATATTTCTACAAAAAGAGTAATTTTAACTGTACATACAGAGTGTAAAAAATTAATTTCTTTTTATACATTTTGATGTTTTCTGAAATATAGTACATCATATACAAAGTCAAATCAAACTCTTTCAGTGAAGCAGCTGAGAATGTTCACTTATACCAGATTCTGGATTAATCCTGGTATCAGCCACTTCTATAAAAATGGTTATGTTAGAAAAGGGTATCCCATTACAATATTTTTTGTACTTCTCCCTGGATTCTGTTCTTGAGAGAGCATAAATGTTTTATTGAGTGTGGATGTATACAGATCTGCTCAAGAAAGAGAGTTCCGTGCAGAATGTGGGATGTAATTTTGTTTAAAAGTTTTAATCCTGGGATCAGCCCAAGTGTTGTTACCCAAAACGAAAAAAAAATATTATACAGGGTGAGTCGCTAACTATTGCCACCAAGAATAACTCCGAAAGCATGATAGGAGCTGTAAAGTTTGTGGGACAGAAGTCGCATGGGACAACGTTACATAATATGACATTGGTTTTTTGTTGCTAGGTGAGGTCACTTCAGAGATATGAAGGTCAACTTTGTTTTCTTAAATGGTATGCTATAGTTTGGTACTTATTTTCTGATAGTGGCTATCAAGACAAATCCAATTTGAAGGTCACAAAAGTGGTATGAATGTCCATTTACAGAAGGTGTTGGAAGTGATGACCATGGGTATCAATGCAATGCTGCAATCTTCTTATTATGGATTTAGTGGTATTCCTTATCAAATGAGCACTTACGAAAGCACATAT
This sequence comes from Schistocerca gregaria, assembly GCF_023897955.1. Taxonomy (NCBI): domain Eukaryota; kingdom Metazoa; phylum Arthropoda; class Insecta; order Orthoptera; family Acrididae; genus Schistocerca; species Schistocerca gregaria. Next base: position 853,637,819 of record NC_064920.1, read on the forward strand.
TCTGACAGTTCTCTCTTCCATATCTTCAGGTGTAGCTGGAACATCTTTATAAACTATGTCTTTTATGAATCCCCTTAAGAAAAAATCCAGAAGTGTCAAGTCTGGTGAACGAGCTGGCCATTACCTCCTCCTCAACCAATCCAGTGACTAGGGAATTGTTTCTGCAACTCATTTCTAGCCATCAGCAAAAAATTAGCTGGACACCTATTGTGTTAATACCACATTCTTTTCCTTGTTCCTAAAGGTATTTTTTCCAATAGCAGACCTAATGTTTCTTGCGGGTATGTGTTGTCCTTCCTACTATTAAGATTTCCTTCAGTGAAAAGGTGGATATAATTCTGTCCTCCAGAATCACACACCTTTTTGATATTAGATTAGATTAGTACTTGTTCCATAGATCATGAATATGACACTTCGTAATGATGTAGAAAGTGTCATGTTAATAATAGGTGCCTATACAAGATATACATTACACAAAATATTACATGACACTTAATTTTTTTTTTTTTTTTTTTTTTTTTTTTTTTTTTTTTTTTTTTTTTGGGGGGGGGGGGGGGTTGCGGCGCTTGGGGAAATTACGCACTTACTACGTCCAAAACTTCATCTTAATGAGTAGAAGGAGTTGCCGTTAAGAAATTCTTTTAATTTCCTTTTAAGTGCTATATGGCTATCTGTCAGACTTTTGATGCTATTAGGTAAGTGACCAAAGACTTTTCTGGCAGCATAATTTATCCCCTTCTGAGCCAAAATTAGATTTAACCTTGAGTAGTGAAGATCATCCTTTCTCCTAATGTTGTAGCCATGCACACTACTATTACTTTTGAATTCATTTGGATTGTTAATAAAAAATTTCATAAGTGAATGGATATATATGTATATATTGTGAGGCTACAGTGAAGATCCCTAGCCCTTTAAATAAGTGTCTTCAGGATGATCATCGATGAGCTCCAGCAATTATTCCGATTACATGCTTTTGTGCAATGAACACTCTTTTAGTCAATGGTGAGTTACCCCAGAATATGATGCCATACGAAAGCAGAGAATGAAAATAGGCATGATGAGCTAATTTACTGAGATGTATATCACCTAAATTTGCAATGACCCTAATAGCAAAAGTAGCTGAACTCAAACTTTTCAGCAGATCTTCAGTGTGTTTTTTTTCCAGTTCAACCCCTCATCATTGCATACACCTAGAAATTTTGAATATTCTACCTTAGCTACCAATTTCTGATCGAAGTCCATATTTATTAATGGGGTTATTCCATTTACTATGTGGAACTGTATGTACTGTGTTTTGACAAAGTTTAATGAGAGCCCATTTGCAGAGAACCACTTAATGATTTTCTGAAAAACATCGATTTGTAATTTCACCAGTTAATTCTTGCCTGTGGGGTGTGACAACTATACTTGTATCATCGGCAAAAAGTACCAGCTTTGTATCTTCGTGAGTATAGAATGGAAAGTCATTAATATATATTAAGAACAGCTGAGGACTGAACCTTGTGGCACCCCATTCTTGATTGTTCCCCATTTTGAGAAATCACCAGTTTATTGCATATTATGTGAACTGCTTATTTCAACTTTCTGCACTCTTCCTGTTAGATATGATTTAACCATTTGAGTCCTGTTCCATTCATACCACTGTACTTGAGCTTATCTAGAAGTATTCCATGATTTACACAATCAAAAGCCTTCAAGAGATCACAAAAAATCCCAACAGGTTACTTCCGGTAACTCAGAGCATTTAATATTTCATTAGTGAAAGTATATATAGCATTTTCTGTTGAAAAACCTTTCTGGAAACCAAACTGACATTTTGTTAAAACATTATTTTTACAAAGGTTTGAAGCTACTCTGCAATACATTACTTTCTCAAGAATTTTGGATAAGGCAGTCAGAAGAGAGATTGGAGGGGGGGGGGGGGGGGGGGGGGGGGTAGTTGTTGACGTCAGATGTATCCCATTTTTTATGCATTGGTTTAACAGTGGCATACTTCAGTCTATCTAGGAAAACACCCTGGTTTAGAGAGCTATTACATATGTGGCTAAGAATCCAACTTATCTCTTGGGAACAAGCTTTTATTTATCCTGCTGGAAATGCTATCAATTCCATGTAAGCTTTTATTCTTGAGAGTGTTTATTATCTTTCTAATTTCAGAAGGAGGGGTGGGTGGAATTTCAATTGTATCAAATGGTGTTGGCAAGACCTCTTCCATTAACTTCCTTGCTACTTCCAATGAACATTTAGATCCTATTTTCTCTACAACATTTAAAAAATGCTTATTTAAAATGTTTTCAACTTGCGGCTTCTTGTTTGTCAAGTTTCCATTTGCATTGATGGTAATGCCGTCATCCTGTACTCTCGGTTGCCCTGTCTCCCTTGTCATAATAATCAAAATTGTTTTGATTTTGTTATCAGAGACATTAATCTCAGACCTTATGTACATGCTTCTGGCCTTTTAAATAACTTTTTGTAATGTAGCACAGTAGTTTTTGTAATATTTGGCTGTTTCTGGGTCATTACTCTTTCTTGTTGTTAGATACAGTTCCTTTTTGTGGTTACAAGATATTTTTATTCCTTTAGTGAGCCAAGGTTTTTTGCATGGTTTCTTATAATTAGATTTTACTTTCTTGGAGAAACAGTTTTCAAATTCTTTTACAAATGTATCATGGAATAATTTATATTTTAAATTAGCATTGGGTTCCTTGTACACCTCATCCCAGTCTAACTGCTGAAGATTTTCTCTGAAATTTCTAATTGTTGAGTCATTAATTGAACGCACAACTTGGGAAGGTAGTTTTGAATTACTGAATGGAGCTATGTCATATACTGTAGCTAGCTGAGCACCATGATCAGAAAGGCCGTTCTCAACAGGACAAGAATTTATGTTTTTAAACTTATCTTGGTCTATAAAAGTGTTATCTATCAATGTGCTGTTGTCCTTTACTAACCAAGTAGGAAAATTAATGACAGGTGTCAAATTGAAAGAACCTAATAAGACTTCCAGGTCATTCTTCCTATTACACTCTCTCAGTGAATCAACATTAAAGTTCCCACAAATAATAATTTGCTTCCCCCTATCTGACAGATATAACAACAAGGCATCCAAGTTTTCCAGGAATAAATGAAAGTTTCCTGAAGGGGGCCTATATACTGTTACCATTATAAAAGAGCTCTCCTTCAGTTTAAGTTGACAGGCACATGCTTCTATATGTTGCTCTAGACAAAACGTTTTTGTTTCTAGGCTTTTTACACAATGATAACTTTTGACATATACAGCAACTCCTCCTCTCACCTTATTCTCTCTACTCATATGTGCATCTCGTTTATAACCATTGATATTTACCTTTCCCATATCAGACACAATGTGATGCTCAGACAGGCATAGTATAGCTATTACATTTTCGGATTCAATGTCATCTAAACAAACCAGGAGCTCATCTACTTTATTCTTCAATCCTGGAATATTTTGGTGAAAAATGGTAACATTACTTTTAACTTTACTTTTGTGAGAATCTACTTTTTTCTTTAATCCACCAATATTTTGGTTAAGTATGGTAACATTTTTATTTACTTTCCTGTTGTGAGAATCTTGTGATTGTGCAACTTGCTGCAGCCAACATGGGTTTGCAGTTTCCCAATAATGCATGTTATGCAAATTAACATTTCCGTGGTTCAGGAATCAAATTAATAAATGTGTCGTCTCTCTGAATCTGAAGTTGAGCCCATTGGCAGAATTCAGTGTGACTCATACCATCCGTACCAGTTAATTCTTAGTGGAGACTGATATGATAAGGATGATTTATATGGCGATGAAGAACACAAACAACATTACTCTGGTTCATGCCAGATTCCCTTGCGATTTGAAGAAAACTAACCGAAGGATCTCGAACCACAGTGGCAAGTAACTTTCCTTTGAGGGATATGTTTCTGATGCATTAAAGATCCAGTTGTTCTCAATATATCATACACATATTTAAATGTATGATTTGTAAGGTGAGTACATTGAGGATATATTTCAGTGTATAAGTCTTTAGCTCCCACTGAATTTCATTGGCATTCTCCATAAATGAAAAGCATATAAACTCGTTCTTCAAAGGAATACACCATTCACATTCGCTTGATTTGATGATACTAGTCTTACCATTCCTAATAGTGTTGTATTGTGAAACCATGAAATGGTTTACTTGTCATTGGCATGTTAGATGTGAATATTTGACAAATACTTGCAATTTGCATGATATACGAGGGAGAATTGTCAGAGCATGTGTTCCGATAAGTGCCGAAGTGAGAAGGAAAACGACTCAGCCCATGATAAGAAGATTGCAGTATTGCATTGATACCCATGGTCATCACTTCGAACACCTTCTGTAAATGTCACCTTTTTGACCTTCGTTGACCTTCAAGGACCTTACTCTTACATTGTCATTGGATTCATCTCAATAGCCGCTATCAGAAAATAAGTACCAAACTATAGCATACTACTTTAAAAAAAAAGTTGACCTTTACATCTCTGAAGTGACCCCACCTAGCAACAAAAAACCAATGTCCCATGCAACATTTGTCCCACAAACTTTTCAGCTCCTATCATACTTTTGGAGTTATTCTAGGTGGCAATAGTTAGTGACTCACCCTCTATAACTCCCAAGTTCCTGAACTGATACCCAGTTTATTTCCAGAATAATTAACACAAACCATATTAATCATTACTTAAAGCAAAGAGTATTATGACTTTGCATTACTGTCCCAGCCCAGAACACTTAAATTTTCTCCTGCATTGATTGAAGAAACAAAAATTTTATTTTGTTGAAAAATGAATGGATGCTATTTCTTGTTCCAATGAAATGTCCACAACAAAGAAAACTAATAAAGTACATATTTTTTAAACCACTCTCTTATAGAATGCAACATATCTCGTTAGAAAGTTATTAAATTCATCACTTTCAGTTCAGGCTGCTGAAACTATATAGCTTTGTAGATGCTTTCTACAAGATGACACAGAATTAACAATATTTGGTGAAAATTCTACTCAGTATGACATTTAATGATTGATTTAGAATCAGCTAGAGGTTTATCTGTTTCAGTTGTTAACAAAAAATAATTTGATGAAACAGTTCTACCAACCAATCCCTTCTTCTAGTCAAGTTGTGCCACAAATTCCTCTTCTTTCCAATTCTATTCAATACCTCTTCATTAGTTATGTGATCTACTCATCTAATCTTCAGCATTCTTCTGCAGCATCACATTTTGAAAGCTTCTATTCTTTTCTTGTCCAAACTATTTGTCATCCATGTTTCACTTCCATATGTAGCTACATTCCATACAAATACTTTAATAAATGAATTTCTGACACTTCAATCTATACTCGATGTTAACAAATTTCTCTTCTTCAGAAACGCTTTCCTTGCCATTGCCAGTCTACATTTTATGTCCTCCCTACTTCAACCATCATCAGTTATTTTGCTCCTCAAATAGCAAAACTCATTTACATCTTTAAGTGTCTCATTTCCTAATCTAATTCCCTCAGCATCACCTGACTTAATTTGACTACATTCCATTATCCTCGTTTTGCTTTTGTTGATGTTCATCTTATACCCTCCCTTCAACACACTGTCCATTTCATTCAACTGCTCTTCCAAGTCCTTTGCTGTCTCTGACATAATTACAATGTCATCGGCGCAACCCTGTCTCACTCCCTTCCCAACCACTGCTTCCCTTTCATACCCCTCAACTCTCATAACTGCCATCTGGTTTCTGTACAAATTGTAAATAGCCTTTTTCTCCCTGTATTTTACCCGTGCCTGTATTTTACCCGTGCCACCTTCAGAATTTGAAAGAGAGTATTCCAGTCAACACTGTTAAAAGCTTTCTCTAAGTCTACAAATGTTAGAAACGTAGGTTTGCCTTTTCTTAATCTTTCATCTAAGATAAGTTGTAGGGTCAGTATTGCCTCGCGTGTTCCAGTATTTCTACAGAATCCAAACTGATCTTCCCCCGAGGTCCACTTCTACCACTTTTTCCATTTGTCTGTAAAGAATTCACATTATTATTTTGCTGCCACGATTTATTAAATTGATAATTCGGTAATTTTCACATCTGTCAACACCTGCGTTCTTTGGGATTGGAATTATTATATTCTTCTTGAAGTCTGAGGGAATTTCATCTCTCTCATACATCCTGCTCACCAGATGGTAGAGTTTTGTCAGGACTGGCTCTCCCAGGGCTGTCAGTAGCTCTAATGGAATGTTCTCTACTCCCGGGGCCTTGTTTCGACTCAGGTCTTTCAGTGCTCTGTCAAACTCTTCACACAGTATCATATCTCCCATTTCATCTTCATCTACATCCTCTTCCATTTCCATAATATTGTCCTCAAGTACATCGCCCTTGTATAGACCCACTACATACTGCTTCCGCCTTTCTGCTTTCTCTTCTTTGCTTAGAACTGGGTTTCCATCTGAGCTTTTGATATTCATACAAGTGGTTCTCTTTTCTCTAAAGTACTCTTTAATTTTCCTGTAGGCAGTATCTATCTTACCCCTAGTGAGATTAGCCTCTACATCATTACATTTGTCCTCTAGCTTCACCATTTTGCACTTCCTGTCGATCTGAGACGTTTGTATTCCTTTTTGCCTGCTTCACTTCTACATTTTTGTATTTTCTCCTTTCATCAAGTAAATTCAGTATCTCTTCTGTTACCCAAGGATTTCTACTAGCCCTCGTCTTTTTACCTACTTGATCCTCTGCTGCCTTCACTATTTCATTCCTCAAAGCCAACCATTCTTCTTCTGCTGTACTTCTTTCCCAAATTCCTGTCAATTGTTCCCTTATGCTCTCCCTGAAACTCTGTACATCCTCTGGTTCATTCAGTTTATCCAGGTCCCATCTCCTTAAATTCCCACCTTTTTGCAGTTTCTTCAGTTCTAATCTACAGTTTATAACCAATAGATTGTGGACAGAGTCCACATCTGCCCCTGGAAATGTCTTACAATTTAAAACCTGTTTCCTAAATATCTATCTTACCATTATATAATCTATCTAAAACCTTTTAGTATCTCCAGGCTACTTCCATGTGTACAACCTTCTTTCATGATTCTTGAACCAAGTGTTAGCTACGGTTAAGTTATGCTCTGTGCAAAATTCTACCAGATGGCTTCCTCTTTCATTTCTTATTCCCATTCCATATTCACCTTCTACATTTCCTTCTCTTCCTTTTTATGCTGTCGAATTCCAGTCATGCATGACTATTAAATTTTCGTCTCCCTTCACTACCTGAATAATTTCTTTTATCTCATTATACATTTCATCAATTTCTTCATCTGCAGAGCTAGTTGGCATATAAACTTGTACTACTGTAGTAGGCGTGGGCTTTGTGTCTATCTTGGCCACAATAATGCGTTCACTATGCTGTTTGTAGTAGCTTACCCACCCTCATATTTTTTTATTCATTATTAAACCTATTCCTGCATTACCCCTATTTGATTTTGTGTTTGTAACCCTGTATTCACCTGACTAAAAGTCTTGTTCCTCCTGCCACCAAACTTCACTAACTCCCACTACATATAACTTTAACCTATCCATTTCCCTTTTTAAATTTTCTAACCTACCTGCCCGATTAAAAGATCTGACATTCCACACTCTGATCCATAGCATGCCAGTTTTCTTTCTCTTGATAACGATGTCCTCTTGAGTAGCCCCCGCTCGGAGATCCGAATATTTTATTCAAGAGGACGCCATCATCATTTAATCATACATTGAAGCTGCATGCCCTCGGGAAAAATTCCGGCTGTATTTTCCCCTTGGTTTCAGCCGTTTGCAGTACCAAAACGGCAAGGTCCATGGTTCATGGGGGAGGAAACAAACTTATAGCTTCTGAAAGTATATTAGAGTACATATAAAATGTCTGCCAATGGTTTCAGGGTGCTCCTCACCATCATTACCTGCAGAAGGGCCTGAAACAGCTACATCCTAGAACAGCTGTGTGTAGATGTAGTTCCATTTGATTCTGTGTTCACAGAAGGATTAGTATCACCTAACCTGCAATTACGTAACTATCACTGGATAAATGATTATCAATTTCTTGTGTGTTTATAATGTTTATTTTCATTAATTTCTTTCTTCCTCCAATCTTTTCTTGTAAATGTTTGAGGTGAATCTCAGCATTCCTTTGCTGAGAAACAAGAAGTATATTTGTTACATTATTACCATAGTAAACAACTGAATGCAAGACAACAAACAGTTTAGCCAGTAGCTGAAAGCTCAAAGCAACAGAAAATAGTGTCCCTGGGTTTATGAATACAAAGAAGATAAATCACAGAGAAAAAGGTCAGAATGTCTCAATCAGCAATTCAATGACATTTAGTACCTTTAGATTTTGATTAGGTCCAAAATACTTTTATATTCACACAGTGCACACACTGAACTATCGTAACAACAAATAAGAATACATTCAAATTTTCATCTTTTTTGAGGTAGCTTATGACCTTGACCCATGTTATCTGAATCTTTTGTGTTTGGAATAAAAATGTCCCGTATGTTTTCTCAAATGTGCAACCTTAAAACTTCATTTGCAGAAAAGCTACTTATGGTGCTATCACACTCAACATACTGGAGAGTAGCTCCAGTTATTTCCTTACACACTGATGATGAATTGCAGTGCCATGCTTTTTTATATCTTTCTTTTCAAAACTAACTCCTTCATGCTCTTTGATACTTCATCATGTACACAGTTTATGTTGTTCAACTTTCATGATATCCTTGTGATGATTTAACACTTGCAACTGTCTCCTTCAGCTGAAACTACATCTCCTCAAGTTTTACTGTACATTTAAGAACTATTGCATGACACGTATCCTTATCCTCATTACCTATAACATTTCAAATATTGTCAAATTTACACTGATCCTTGACTATACATTCCTGAAAGGAAAAAGTCTTCTTAGCTTGATTCTTTACATTACAAGCATTTTTCCTCCTTCATCTCTTCCTTTCTCCTCCCATGTAGAGAAGGCAGCACCATCACAGGCATCATATGTGTTCTCAATAGTATCTGTCTGTCCAACACAAAATTCAGTAGCACATGTACTTCTTTGTACAGTTGACCCAGCCTCTGTGGCATCAAAACAACACCCATTATCGCCCTATGGTGTAAATACTACTGCACATATATCAGTTTCACCCTTGTTGCTAATGATAAAATCATTTACTTCCATCCTGCATACACTTAATCCATCTGGCATTACAGCTACTTCAGACTCTGCATTTTCATAAGATACTGAAGCTGTTATTTTTACAATACTTTTATTAACATTCACGATGCCAGTATTTTGTGCAGCAAGTAAACTTACAGGAACATCTACAATCTTTGATTTCTACACCTGTTGGCCCTTGCTTTTCTCCCACAAGTGAATTTTCTCCATAATTCCTCCTGCTTCCCCATAATATTTACTGTTAAACAAATATAATCAGCACTTTTCTCATAAAAAGCATCTCATTCCTTCTCTCTCTTGTCCATGTCCCCTGGCATAGCAAAAGGTCCATTTTGTTTCTTTTCTGTTATGAATCTTTTTTTTCTTTCTAAAGCTGTCATATCTGCATTCACAGCCTATACTTACTTAAACATATTTGCATGGTTCACTTGCAGGTGAGCTATTTGTACTGCCAAAGCTCAAAATGCTTTCTGCATTTCTAACTCATACATGTTTTATCCTCTAACAGTTACATAAAACCCAAAAAACATTGAGAGAGAAAACTAAAGTGATGATGCAATTGCTCAAGTACACTGTTAGCACACATTTATGACAGCATAATTTTCCACATAAATGGCTACTATCACTATCTTAAGCCCATTGCTTCTCTATAGTCTGCACAGTAAAAAAATAAAAAATAAAAATAAAAAACCTTTGTATTGATACATGCAACTCTGTAGATGATGATCCATCTTCTTGAAGTATGACAACAGAGGCGATTCTTCTGTAACTGAAATACAGAGGTGTCAAACCATTCTGACACAAAATGTGGCTGTGAGGATGGGGCTGTGACCGGGCTATAGTTTGAGGTCTCGTTGAGGTACGGAGGTCAGCAGAGCACTACCCAGGAATGTAGTAATTCTGACTCAGAAGATTGATGCCTCTCTGATGCCCAAAGATCTCATTGAACCAATAATAAAACATCAAATTTTTATTGTCCACAAAATAAATCAGTTGAGATACCGACATTCTGAAAGCCATTGCTTGTGGGTCAGGAGGAAGTTAACCACTATGTTATGTGCTCGTCTGCATGGATTTGTTGCTGAGCACTGGCACCAACTCAGCTCCATTATGAGACAAGACCAGTGACCTGTCACAGTAACATGAGCCCACACCCACACTGTATGCAGCTGTACACAGCTTCCATAAGATGATGATCAGGGCACACATGACCCCACTGCAGACTGCACACAGAAAAGCTAGCTACCTACAGCAGAGTTTGCCCCAGTGGCAGGTGGCGGGCAGCTGTGTTGGCTCATCCCTCATGATGATAGAAGAGCAGCCGCATGTACCAGGATGGGAACCAGTTGCACTCAGGGTGGAAGACAGCAGCAGTCATAGCCGCACCCTCCACATGGCCCGCAGACCGAGGCCACCTTAGTTCTTCCCATCAACATTAGCATGGATGATGATGCTGTGACTGGCAGCATCTTAGTCCCAAGACTGAGACTTGCTGTTCAGTAGGAGCTTGTAGACAGCTATGTGAGTAGATGGCATGCCTGCATTGGTGCTTTCTCCGGGCCAGTCATATGTAGTCTGAACAGACAAAACTGATAAAGGAAATGAAAAAGAACCAATGAAGAGCAGCACATTCATCATCAGATATTTAGTCAGTGCGGTAGCATTACAGAGATGCTCAACAAACTTCAGTGGTAGATGATACAAGAAAGGTGTTGTGCATGATGGAAAGGTTTACTACTGAAAGTTTGAGAGATTACTTTTGGGGAAGTCAGACAACACATTAATGCCTACCACATATGTCTCACAGAATGACCACAATGAGAAAATATAAGAAATTAGAGTTAATGCAGAGCCATACCAAAATCATTATTTCCACCCACCATTCACAAATGGAACAAGGATGGGGGAACCAGCTAAAGGTACCAGAAGCACCATCTGCCACATATCTTCAGTTAGCTTGCAGAGTATTTATGTATATGTAGAAGTAGAACATCCTTCTACTGGAAATGAGCAACATTTATTGCAACTCTTGCTCACATTTCTCATGCTATTGTGAGATGGCAATGACTTCACTTGGTCTGCTTTTTCGTATGATCAACTCTCATGGCCAGTTCAGGATTTCATGACTTTCAGACACTTTTTCTGCCATGTCAGTATACTGAATAATTGCTCTTGCATCTGACTTACACTTCCTTACTGCACCTTGAGTGGTCACCTTTATGATGGCATCTCTCTTTCACCATGATGGTACCTGCTGTGTTGCTGGTTTGGGCACCCACCCCTTATAATGTGTAGCAATCACTTTCATATTTGCTACAGTATCAGTGATTCTTACTTGCTGGAATTCCTTCTGGCTTCTGACATATTCTACCCTGCCTCTTCATCACTAGGGAAGGTTTCTAATGTTTCGCTGGGTGCACCAAGTATAGTATTCTGCAGTGCTTCAGTTCTGTCACCTGCCATGGAAAGTAAGGAAGCACACCAGAACAGCCTTAAAGTGCATGAGGGAGCACCTAACCTAGCAGCCAGCTCTGCACATTCACAAGGAAGGAGCATATTCTGGTGGGCATGCCCTGTGGTCTGGCTCAATAAAGGGTTCTCTCTCTCTCTCTCTCTCTCTCTCTCTCTCTCTCTCTCTCTCTCTCTCTCTCTCTCTCTCTCTCTCTCTCACATACACACACACACACACATACACACACACACACACACACACACACACACACACACACACACACACACGTCTTGTGAGTCCATGCTGTCAATGCATCACCTGGCTTGAAAAAATTAATTGGTTATAGACCATCTCACTTGCACTTGAACTTCAATACACAGTGGAAAATTCCCTTTCCTTATATTCTTAAGTAATTTGTATCCTCCAGTTGGTAGTTACATATTCAGTGACTTCATGACTAACTGAATCTTTTTTGTTTTTTTTAGTATGAAATAGACTAAGCTACTTCATAAATAAATCTGTCAATTATGTAATCTTTGTTAACAACAAAAATTTTCAAATTGAAACTTAAGTAATAGAATTATGTAAATGAAATTGATATCTTCTTTACTTCATTAAGGCATGATATATTATTGTATTCAGATGCAAAAACCTTCTATACTTATGTGTTCATTCTCCTCAATTGAAATAAAAAAGAAACCTGAGTGAATAATAAATGTAATTTCATGATAAAAAAATCTCTCCTCATCAAGTTGTGGCAGAAGAAAGCATACATGAAAGCTAAGGACTGTGTCAGAATTCAGTATCAGTGGTTCCTTCTTCTGGAAGAAGGGTTAAAGGGGTGGGAAGAGGGATGAAGGGAAAGGTGTTGTGAGGTTTAAGGAAATGGGGAGAACTGGGGAAAATTCATCCAGAACCCTAGGTCAGGGGAGACACGCCAGATGGGATGAGGAGGGAAGAGTGATTATTGGGGATTGCACCAGATGAGATTTGAAAACCTGAGTGTTTTGAGGTGGATAGGGCAATAAGTAAGACAGATATTACTGACAAAACACCATGCATGAGTTAATAAATGCAGAAAGCTAAGTATATTATATATGGTATGCAGGTGGAGCTGCAGTTTCAGGAATAATAGACAGGTCACAAAATGAAATGTATATAAAAGTAAATGGGGTTGAAGAAAGGAGTAGTTACTGAAGAGAAATGCCAAGATCAAAGAAATTAAATAAATTAAGACCAGATAGGTGGTGAGAACCAAGGACATGTTGTAACACCAGCTCCCAAATTTAAAAGTCTGAGAAACTGATGTCAGGGGGCAGGGGAAATCCAGATGGCAGGGTGAAACAGGCACCAGAGTCATGACTGTCATGTTGTAGAACATGATCTGCAACAGTATATTGTATGTTGCCAGCATACAAGCTCTGAAACATTTGCCCTATGCACCCTTCTACCACCATTTATACCAGACCTGTACACTGTCAAAGGGAGAGCCATCTGTGAAGTGAAACATATAATGTACTAGTTGTTGCATAAACACCATCAGCCTTTTATGTTGGTATGACTACCACTAAATTTATTAGTTAGTATGAATGAACATACCGTATTTACTCGAATGTAAGCCACACTTTTTTCTGGTTTTTGTAATCCAAAAAACTGCCTGCGGCTTAGAATCGAGTGCAAAGTAAGCAGAAGTTCTGAAAAATATTTGTAGGTGGCGCCACAACTAACTTCTGCTGTCGAAGGTAGGTAGCGCTATACAGGCATGCTTTGCAGGCACAAAGATAAATACTGGCGCCAAAACCTCTGTGTCAGTAAATAAATTTGAAAATGAAGTGGAAGACGAGATTTTTTTCTCCGCCTCGAATTTCGACGACTGCATTACCCAATGAAGTAGATACAAATTCCATATTAGTCATCTTCGAAAGTAGCAGCATTTGAATGTACTACGAAAATCCGTTGTCAATCTGGCCAACTGTATGTTCTGAATTTTTTCCTACCTGTGAGAAGAGATGGTTGCTAATAGGAATTTTTATGAATTGTGAATCACAAGCAGTATTCTCTTCACCATAAGAATAATACTAATATAAACATTTTGCCTTGTATTCTTTCGTGTTTGCTGCTATCTCATTTAAATCCTGTCTGCCTAATAAACTACGAAGCTAGAGTGAGACAACAGCAAACGCGGAAGAATATACATATCATGTCATGTTTATGTTCATATTATTCTTATGCCTAATAGTGATACAGTCAGAAATGAAGCACGGCAATTGACTATATTTTTAAATCTAAGATGACTCTAATTTCTGTGCAGAACGTAACATAGTACAGAGGTGTCTACAAAGATTTTCAGAGAAAAATTTTTGCTAAACTCTCGCTCAGAACATCTTCTATCATACACAGTCTATTATTTGGTTCTTGTTGATCATTATCAGAGAAAGCATTAGTGTAAGTAACAACAAATAGCAGTCTCTTGCCATTGTTTCGCTAATGAGACGATTCCTCTCTTTTTTTTATTCTAAGCAGCAGTATCGCGCACAAAAGCAAGGCATGCCGCGAGCGGCGACTGGTCGTAAACACTCATTATCAGAATGCAACAAACAATGCATGACACAGTACAGTAATGCATCTTCAGCTTAGAGTGACACGTAAACATCTATAACAAAGAGAATGGCACTTATTAGGTCAAAGAAAAATAAGCAATCAATTCAAACCAAACGAAGCATGTGAAAAAGGACGGAGCGCCTGACGCATTGCAATGGCTACCTGGTAAAGCTTAACTGCTAAGCTTACGACTCGAACCAAACTACTGTAGCTGTATCGTCATTCATTCGACCTAAATTGTGTCTCATATTACAATGGACCAACTTTTTGATTTGGAGGTGCGGCCTAAAACTTTTCTCTCCCCTTGAATTTTGAGTCTCAAATTTCAGGTGCGGCTTAGATTCGGGAAAATTTATTTTTCCTTGATTTTCAGTCTCATTTTTCAGATGCAGCTTAGATTCAAGTGTGGCTTAGGATACACTTTGCCACTGCTATCATTTCCTTTCCTGTTCCAGTTGCAAATAGAGTGAGGAAAAATTACTATCTATATGCCTCCACATGAACTCTAATTTCTCATATCTTACCTTTGTGGTTCGTATGCAAAATGTATGTTGTTGGCAGTAGAACAGTTCTGCAATCAGCTTTGAATGCCAGTTCTCTAAATTTTCTCAATAGCATTCCACAAAAAGAATCTCACCTTCTCTCCAGGGATTCCCATTTGAGTCCCTGAAGGATCTCCACAATACTTACGTGTTGTTTGAACCTACTGGTAGCAAATCCAGCAGCCCATAACTGAACTGCTTCAATGTCCTTCTTTAATTCAACTTCATGTGGATCCCAAACACTCAAGCAGTAGTCAAGAATAGGTCACACTAGTGCCAGTGATCTCCTTTGCCGGTGAACCTCTCTGTCCCAAAATTATCCCAATGAACGAGAGTCTACCATTCACCTTCCCTACCACAATTCCTACATACTCATTCCATTTCAGATCACTTTGCAATATTATGACCGGATGTTTAAATGATCTGACTGTGTCAAGCAGTAAACTACCAATGTTGTACTTATAAGTTAATGTGGTTGAGTAGGAAAAACAAACCCATAATGTTTATTTTTCTACATTTAGAGCAAGCTGCCAGTCATCACATCAAACAGAAATTTTGTCTGGGTCTCTTGTATTCTCCTAAAGTCACTACTCTTTGATACCTTCCTGTACATCACTACATCATCAGGAAACAAATGCTGATTGCTGCCCACACTGTCTGCAAGATCATTCATGTATTTGAATGATAACAGCAGTCCTATCACACTTCCTGAGGGCACTCCTGATGATGTGTGACCTTGGTACCTACTTCACAACATGTCCCATCTGGATTCTCCTCCAAGACAACAGCTTCTCAGGACTCAGGAGGTAACAGTTTCTCAGGACTCAGCAGGTGGGAACATCTGGTACAACATATCCCATCTGGATTCTCCTTCATGACAACAGTTTCTCAGGACTTGGCAGGTGTTACAAATTTCCTTGGTACTCACCACCCACCTGGCCTTAATTTACATTAATTTCTTCAATCTCAGCATTTGTTTTAAGTAACTGTTCCTTTCTTTCTCCTAATTAGTTTTCTATATATTTTATTTCTGACCTGTCTATCTTTCCTCGCCCTCACCTGTCTACCACATACAGTACAGTTAGCTTTCCACCCTTCTCTTGCTCAACATTCTATCAGTAATCTCTGTCTTGCTTATTGCCAAATCTTACACATCTAAGTCCTCTGGTCTTCAAATTTCAACTGGTGCAGTCCTCAACAATCTGTTTTTGCTTCTCATCCCATCTGGTAAGTCTTCCCTAACCTAGGGCTCTTGATGAGATGACTTGGCAACTTTCCCCTAATTCTCCCCATTTCGTAAACCTTGCCAGTCCCTTTCCTTCTTTCATCTTCCTTCTGTTTCAACTCTTCTGTCAGAATAAGGAGTCACTGGCTTTGAAAGCTTGAAAATTTTCTTAACTTTTGTACATGTTTTCTTCTGCTGCCACTTGGTGAGCAGATTTTTTATTTAACCAATTATATTTTCAAGATCATGGCATCTTTGTTTTAGCTATGCACAATGTTAGCACTGTTTGCTATTGTAGGATAAGGATTTTGCAGCTGTCATGATTAACATTGGAACAGCATCAGTAGACAAGAGACTTTCATAAATATGAGACCTATTTAATATCTCTAGGACCTTGACGAAGATATTGTTACCTCATTTATTTAGTGTCAGGATGAGGATCAAGATGTATACACACTACTACTGATTGACTATCTATGAAATCAAATGTCATAAATTTAGAACTGCATGAGATTAAATTATTTTTAATATAAGCATGTAACTCTACTGTTACTGTTAGAGCTCTACATAATTTTTATCTTGATACGATATTTGTTATTACAGATAATGATACATTACCCATTAGAAGGTAGTGTTTAATTTTAGACTATAACACTCCTCCTAGACTTCAACTTCTCAGAATGATGATGGTGATGATGATGATGATGATTATTATTATTATTATTATTATTATTATAGATAGTGAATTTTTACACAATGAGAAACTGCAGAATTCTAGGTGATGCTATTTTCAAGTTTCTCCATCTCTGCATTTCCTTAGTACCAACAATAATATTATGTTCTGCAGTTCAACATACATGTCTGTTCTTTTATAGAACAGTTTACTTACTATAAACTATTTAAATGAAATATTGTAGAGTAGAAATAGTTTTTGGCATGTACTGTTAGCATTTGTTGTTATGGCAATAGATGATTTACCTTTCCTGTTGTGTACTTACAGAGCAAATCAGGTCATTTATGGAAAAAGTAGGGAACAATCAAAGTTCTCGGCGGAGTACAAGGCACACACTCCCACCTCCCACACGACAGCGTAAACAGTCCATAAGTACACTAATGGGTGAGTAAAACTAAAATCTCATTTTTATTTATGGTTTTTATTACCTGTTGAAAAATAATAAATTATTTGGCATTGTAGATGTACAATACAATTTGTGTTAAAATAATTGGTAATCCCATTGAAACGATTCAGGTAATGCATGCAAGTAACAAGGTCAGTATTATGCATAGTCATGAAAAAAGTGGAAGTTACACTGGAATACTGGAGCCATAACACCAGTTGATGGGCTTCTGAATTTTCAGCAGCTGAAGACTGTTGCTATAGGGACAGCAGAATGGATGATTATAAGAATAAAAATTGCCTTGAATGGTTTAAGAAAACTAAGCTGCAGAGTTTTCAAAATTAAGCACCTCTTGCCTATAGAACAAACAATTTAGAGCCAGCACATAACACCAGTTTTGCCTTATGCAGTAAGACATAGACTTATGGAAACCACAGAAAACTGTGATTTTGTTCAAAAACAGTAGAGACACACACAATGAAAATTAGCAGAAGTGGCAGAAAAATGAACAAACTGGTCAGTAAACAGATAGGAGGGGAAAGTATATGAGGTGCTACCCAAAATATTAAAGAATTTCATTGTAAAAATCAGAAAACCATTTTTATGTCCTAAAGCCCTGCATCACCTTCAAAGTTGTCACTTTGAGCTTGCATACAATGGTTCCAGTGTTGTTCCCATTTTTGGAAGCACCCCCAGAAGTCTGCAGGGTGAAGGGTGTTAGGGATCTGTTGCGATTCCACTTGGATGTTGTCAGTCGAGTCAAAAAGTTGCCCTTTCAACATGATTTTTGTCTCCTAGTACAAATAGAAGTCACATGGGGCTAGGTCTGTCGAGTAGGGAGAGTGTGTGACCATTGTCATAAAAGAATTTTGGACACTGTCAAACTCTTTGTTGCAGCTCAGTGGTTGTCTAACTTGTAAGGTTTCATTGTTTGATGCTGAGGAGGTGAGGGACAAACTTTGTTGCAGTTTATCTCATGTTCTGGTCATCAGCTAGAATTCATTGACATGTGATGACAGCCCAAGTTTGTTACAGGACGGTGAATTGTTTGCCTTGGTCTTTGTAAATCACCTCAGACACATTCTTCATGGTCATTTCCAGTGTTTTGCAAGTTGACGGTTGACCAGAATGTTTGTCATGTTCCATCTGTTCTTGGCTTTCCTAAAGCACTTGAACTACTCAAAAGATTATATTTGACTCAGTGCACTCTCACCGAATGCCTCTATTAGCATGTGGTGGGTTTCAGCTGCAGTTTTCTTCAGCTCTAAACAGAATTTGATCCAAATCCTGCTCCTTCGTGTTATCCATTTCACAGTTCACAGAAGAACTGAAACATGTCCCGACTACAACTCACAACTGCATGTGCCAAAGATGTTGCAACTTTGTGCTGCTGTAATGAAGACATGCACCTCAAGACATCTAGCAGCGGAATATCATACTGCTACTGGTTTTACCATTACAATGAAATTTTTGAATATTTTGGGTAGCAACAAGTACTTGTGAGAGCAATGAAAATGAAAGGGAGTTGAGACCTGTATACTGTATATACTTTGTTGGTTTGTTTATAAAAGCTGAGCCACAAATAGATTCTTGTACCCAAAACTCATGTGGGTTTATTTACAATTTTCTTGTGGTCACTTATTTGTCGAGGGTTGCAGTTCCATGGCCTCATATAAATGATGAGGTGATTTTAAATTGTTGAAAAACCAAAAACAACTTTTACACAATTTTTTACTGTTGCTTAGCACAAACAAAGACTCACTGCTCCTCTTTAAAATAATATAGCTTGTGCACATTCATACTACTTCATAGAGTCAAATCATCAGAATCTGTGGCTCCTATCACTTTGTTAGTAACTGTCCCAACTCTACATCCTCTCCAGCTATACTCTGGACACTGCAGTGAAGTACATGGCAGAAAGTACATACTATTGCACCAGTTCTTAAGGTTTCCTTCTGTTCCATTCAAATAAGGAGCCCGAGAAGAATGATTGTTTAAATGCCACTTCGTGTGCTGTAATTAATCTAATCTTGTGCCCACAGTCCTTATGTGAGCAGTATGTAGGAGGCTGTGGTATATTCTTAGTCATCACTTGAAGGTGTTGCTTGAAACGTTACAAGTAGACTTTCTTGTGATAGTTAACATCCATCTTAAAGAGTCTGCCAGTTCATTTTCTTCAACACCACTGGGACACTATCCTATGAGTCAGACAAACTTGTGACCATTCATGCTGGCCTTCTCTGTGTACATTAAATATCCCCTGTTATTCCTGTCTGGTATGGGTCCCACACAGTGGTGCAATATCCCAGAATGGGTTGCACAAGAGCTTTGCGACCAATCTCCTTTGTACACTGATTGCATTTTCCCAGTACTCTACAAATAAACCAAAGTTTACCTTCTGCCTTACCCAAGACAATGCATATATGATCATTCCATTTCATATGCATTTGAAGTGTTACACCTGCTGTGCATATGTGATCATTCAATTTCATATCCCTGTGAAGTCTTACACTCAGGCATTTGGAGAAGTTGGGCAATTACAGCTGTGATTCATTGACATTTCAGTCAAAGAATACTATATTTTTCTTTTGGTGAAGTGCAGAATTTTACATTTTTTAACATTTAAAGCATGATGCCAATCTCTGCACAACTTTGAAGTCTTATCAAGATTTGGCTGAATATTTATACAGTTTCTCTCAGACAGTACTTCTCTGTAGATAACTGTGTCACCTCCAAAAGTCTGAAGCTTCTGTTAATATTGTCTGCAAAGACATTAATATACAACTTCAACAGCAAGGGTCCTAATACACTTCCTTGGGGTTCATCCAAAGTTTCTTCTACATCTGATGATGACTATGCATCCAAGATAACATACTATGTCCTTCCTATCAAAAAGTCTTGAATCCAGTCACAAATTTTGTTTGATATCCCTTGTGACGACAGTAAGCGTAGATGTTGTACTTAATCAAACAGGTTTTGGAAATCAAGAAATACTATTTCTACCTGACTGCCTTGATCCAAAGCTTTCAATATGTCATAAGAGAAACGTGTGAGAAGGATTTTGCATGATTGATATTTTTAGAATCTGTACTGGTAGGTATGGAGCAGGTCATTCTGTTAGAGATACCTCATTATGTTTGAGCTCAGATTATATTCTAAGATTCTAGAAAAAATCAGTGTCAAGATATTGGATGGTAGTTTTGTAGATCACCCATACAGACTTTCTTGCAAACAGGTGTAAACTGAGCTTTCTTGTAACTACTGGGTACCATTTTGTGTTGGAGGAACTACAATAGATCATAGTTAGAAGAGCAGATAACTTGATCACAAATCCAGCATAGATAGGGATTCCATTGGGCCCTGCAGCTATATTCAGTTTTAACAATTTCAGCTGTCTCTCAACACCACTCGCTCTAACAATAATTGCAGTCCACTTTTCAGTGGCATGATAAGTAAATTGGGGCATTTCTCTTGGGTTTTTCTTTATAAAGGAACATCTGAAAGTGGAGTGGAGTATTTCCGCTTTTGCTTTACTACACTCAATTTCAATTCCTGTCTCATTCGTGAGTGACTTTTCACTTACTTGTGTACCGTAACAGCCTTTACATATGACAAAAATTTCTTTGGGTTTTCTGAAAGATCATTTCACAGTATTCTGTTAAGGTAGCCACTGAAGGCTTCATGACTTTCTGTCTTCACAGGCAAACACATTTTGTCCAGCATCTACCTAGCTTTGTTTCATAACTATTATACAGTAGTCTCTACTTGTGTTTCTTTAAAGTGACTGTATACCATGGAGGGCTGTTGCTCGGTATGTATCCTTCCAGTGCATGGTCAATTATTTATTTAATCTTGAGCCATAGTTTGTCTAGATGCTCCTATCCTGTGCTGAAAGTTTCAAGCTCCTCATTGAGATATGACATACTGCATTTTTATCTAGTTTACTGAACATATATGTGGGTTATATGTGGTGTAGAACCATAATAACACACTTCAGAGTCAGAATGAACATTTATTTTGGCACTGAACAGAGTGAATACAGAAATGGGTGTCAAACATGGCGCAAAAGAACGAAGACTGAATGCAAAGCCAAAGAGAATAATCAAAGAAGTGTCACTTTGTGTCAGAGACCCCACAGGGACCCCTCCCGCCCCCCGCCCCCCCCGCCCCCCGCCCCCCTCCCCATTGGCAGTGTGGAACATAGCTGGGCGAAGCTAGCACATGTTCACAAAAAAATCTTCATGCCATCACGATGGGTGGAGGTGGCATCTGGTGCACAAGTATGTGGCTCAGGCACATTGTCATCATGGTCTCACACGGCGGACAGCTGCACAGGTCGTGGCTACAGGGGTGGCGGAGGCGGGTGAGGCATCAGTGGAGGCAGGTTGGCAGGGAGTGTCTAGGAGTAGCTCTGGGAGGGACTACACAGGCTTTAAAGATCCTACCAAAACTATACTCAGGTGGCTGTTGAGCAGAATCACAAATGTATTGACCCCCCGGTGTAATACACAGTGTGGGCCTGAGTATGGTGGTTGCAGAGCCACACAAACAGAGACATCCCATAACATGACGAAATTGCAAGAATTCAAGTCCTTATGAACAAACACTTGTAGCATGGTGTGCGTGTGAGGTAGAGGTGGGCGAAGGTAGGCCATCTCAGCAAGCACTAATTCAGTGAGGGCCGGCAGGTCGGTAGCATGCATAGGAGAAATGTCCTTGACGAATTCGGCAGACAGGATGAGCGGTTTACCATACAGGACATCTGCCTATGAAGCAACGAGGTCCTCCTTGTGCGTGGAGTGGAGTCCCAGCAATACACACAGCATAGCCTCAGACCAAAGCCTGCTGTGGAACATGAGTACAGCTTTTAGCTTTCTGTGCCATCACTCAACTATGCCACTCCCATGTGGATAGAAAGCAGTTGTGTGAAATTTTGCCACCTAGCACAATGCACACAGGCGAGAGAAAAGTGACGACTGTAACTGGTGGCCCTGGTCCATGGTAAGTGAGAGGGGGCAACTGAATCTAGCCACCCACACCGAAATGAACACATGAGCGATTGTCTCAGCCATAATGTCCACTATGGGT
The DNA here is from genome assembly GCF_023897955.1 of Schistocerca gregaria. NCBI lineage: Eukaryota > Metazoa > Arthropoda > Insecta > Orthoptera > Acrididae > Schistocerca > Schistocerca gregaria. Next base: position 853,660,051 of record NC_064920.1, read on the forward strand.
ACCGCCTCAACCCAGCGGGTGACGCGGTCAGTCATGTAAAGGATGTATTTGTATCCCTCGGAAGGGGGGGAGGACTAAACATGTCAATGTGCATGTGGCACAGGCGGCCCCTGGGGACGTCAAACTGACCTAAAGGTGGTTGCGCATATCTGCTCATTTTGCTCCATTGACAAGGAACGCAAGCATGTGACCACGAGTGGCAATCATGCCTCACACCTGGCCAGACAAAATGTATGGTTATGAGACATGTTTTTCCCTGCATTCTGGGGTGAGCAAGATTATGTAACACGTCAAAAATCCCGCTCTGAACTGGGGACGGCATCAAGGGGAGAGGCAAACCACTAGAAATGTCACAGATGAAAGGAATTGATCACCCGTGTAAGGCGATAGGTTTGACAATGAGCGAAGAACCATTGTCTGAGAGCAGATGTTGTGTGTCTGCATGTTTGGCCTGAAGCCACATCAGTTCCTCTAAGTTCAACAGGGCAGAGATCATCAAAATGTGGGGGAGTAAGTCGGCAACTATGTTTTCAGCACCGCAGATGTAACAAGCATCCGAAGAATGTTGGCAATAAAGACCATGTGCCAGAAGCGGCATGGTGGGAGATCTTTCACCAAGTTGCGGATCGTGTCAACAAGAGGTTTATGATCAGAATAGATGGTGAAAGTGCATCCTTCAACATCTCTCCTGAAATGTTTGACTGCCTCATAAACCGTGAGGAGCTCGTGGTCGAAGGCCGACCATTTACACTGACTCCTTGTAAGCTTTTTTGAGAAGAAACGCAATGGCTGTGATGAGTCTGCACTGTGCTGTTGGATGACAGCACCTGTCGTCAACTCGCTAGCATTGGTAGTGATAGAAATCTGCACCTCACGGTCGTGATGCACGGGAGTGATGATGTGCGCGATGGTTAATTTCAAATTGTCGAAAGAGTCAATCATGGGCCTAGTCCAGTTCAGTTCATGCTTTCCGGTTGAATTTTTACCAGAGAGCGTGTTGGTTAGAGCTGACTGGACAGCAGCCCGAAGTGTATGTCATTGATAAAAGTTCACCATCCCTAGGAACAGGCATAGTTGTGCATAATCCTCTGGAAGAGGCAGAGCAAGGATGTTCACGATTCGTGAGTCAGTAGGGCGGAGGTCATCAGCCGAGACCGTATAGTGAAGGAAAGTGGCAGATGTGAAACAGAACAGCGATTTGTCATCGTTAATGACCACACCTTTGGCCGCAAGAGCCACACGAACTGCATCAAGGTGAAATTTATGTTCCTCCACAGATGAGGAAAAGTATGTCATCCAAATAGACAAAAGCGAAAGGAAATGGTAGCAAAAACAAATCAATGAAACATTGCCACGTCTGTGGAGCAGTATTTGGAAATGCCAAAAGGCGTAATGATTTCCATTTTCAGAATGTCCGGTGCATGCATTGGAATTTGGTGATATGCCTTCAAACAGTCCAATACAGAAAATAATTTTGAGCCATGCAGTGACAGTGTGAAATCCTGTATATGAGGAATTGGATAGTTGTCTATAATAGTTCTACCATTAAGGGACATGTTGTCACTGCATATGTGAAGCGAACATCTTTCTTAGGCACCAGGTGAATGGGGGAGGATCAGTTGCTGACAGAAGGTTGGTGCAAACCTGGAGCCAATAGATCCTGAACTATCTCTTTCGCTTGCAACAACTTCGTAACTTTAAGATATTGAGCATTGTGATGTATGGGCGGGCCGTCCGTGGTGCGGATTCGGTAACAGGTGCCGTTGCTGATTGCTGAGACCGGCAAAGGGAGGCATGAGTGGTGGGGCAAGAGGGGGGCGCACGAGCGGCAGCAGTTGACTGACCTTGGAGTGCTGCAATGGAGTATACAAAGCGTCAGTAGTAGGTGCCAGGTGACCACGTGTCGCAGTAGCCATAGAAAGTGAGTGATCCTGCGAAGCGGAGACATGGACGTCTGAGCCAGGCCGGAGCAATGTGAGCAGGATCTTGGTGGGAGACAACGATGGTGGGCATGGTGTGATGGACGCACGATGTAAGGGACCCGCGAAGTGAGTGCAGGTGCATCCTGTAGGTCTAACTGCATCCACATGGAATTGGCAGCAGGAAAGGTGCAGCTCGACACAAGAGGGGGACAGGGTGAAGAAACTTAGGAGAGGGAGCTGCATTGACAGGAGCAGCTCTTCAGAGAGGCAGCATAAGGTAATCCATGCATGAGCCAATTCAGTGGAGGCAGTAGCAATGCGGAAGCGTAACTCCACGTTATGAGTGCATAGTCCTTTGATCTGCTTGCAGACGTCCGATAAATCAGAGAGGTGAGCCGTAATATCTTCAAGCAGAGAAGCACATGTGGAAAGCCTGGCCAAAGATGTGGAGAGCAAAGGGCATGCTGTACCCATTTGAGCATGGAACATTAGAACCAGATGGGTGGCAGAGTGTAGCAGCCTGCAGGTCTGGCGAAAGCTCATAATAGTGTAGAAAGTCCAATCTGATCACAGGTCTGACCACGTCGGCAACATGGAAGGCCCAAGGAAGTGTCGCACCTGGGAAGAGACAAAGGTTTCTTGATGAAGCCGAGGACCACGATATGATAGTGATTCGCGGCTACAGGAGCGAGGTTAGCAGGAGAAAGCATGTTGCCCACATGCTTAGCTGGGATAACGCTGACATCAGCGCCAGTGTTGATAAGAAAGATCATTCCCATTGACAAGTCTGTGACATAGAGGCACTGCACCGTTGGTGCAAGCAGTGTGGCATCAGAAGATAGGTGCCGTTGATGATCATTGTGGAACATGGCACCTAAACATGTCCACCAAAGTTGTTAGGGTATGCACAAGGCTAGTGGCAGTTGCAAGTGGCGTCCCATAGGTTTCATGGTACCAGCAAAGTGGGTAAGCTTGGAGATGAGGCATTGCAGGGCAAGTGGGTAATGCAGCTGGTTGCATCGTAGCTTGAGAATGCTTGGGCTGCTGCTTGGGCAAGGTCGGCTGCTGTCGAGAGGGCACAGGTAGTACCTCCCGGAGGCCGCCAGGAGGCAGCTCCTGATAGGTTGCTGAGCTGCTGCGGCATGCTTGCTGACCTCTACCAATGGTGAAGCAGGTGTTTCAACAGAAGGTGAAGGCGATATTGTCCTTGACAGGCAAACCTTGAGAGGATTGGCGATGTACGAAGTAAGTGAAGCTGTAGGTCTGATGATAGTTTGTTCATCCACAACGCAGTGTTGAGTAGTGCTTGTTCATCAATCAACGTATGAAGGTGTTGCCAGAGCTGCATAGGCATGCAGTCATTAAGGTGCTTGTCATGGATGATGTGGTGGATGACCTCAGCTGGAGGGTGAGAAAGGCATTCGATAAGCAAAGTTTTCACCTTCGCATATTTGGGTGAAGTGGGCAGCGAGAGGAGCAGTTAAGTCAGGGTCATCAAAGAGGTGGCTCACCAGGTAGATGAAATCTGCGTTGTCATCCGAGATCCCGTGGATATCCAGTAGATGGTCCGCCAGGGAGAACCAAGTCTTAGGGTTGTTCTTTTGCAATGTAGGCAGTTTAGGAAATCTGCCAGGTAACACATGTTGATGTAGCACAGGCAGGTAAAGACTGTGTCAGCAGTTGAGGGAGCCCCTGACGCCGGGAGTGCAGTAGCAGTGAGTGATGCATCTCCTGAGGTCTGCGCAGGAGGGGTGAACGCAAGCATTGCACAAAGAGGCCTGGACCGGCGCAGCTGATGGCTCAATGTGTCCCAACTGCAGGCCTGTAGGCAGGCACGACGCAGTCATAATGGACAGTGCCATTACATTAGCGGGTGGAAGGTGGTTGCGATACAGCTAAGGAGGGGCTGATCCCAAAGCAGGTGTGGAAGAAACGGCTGGTGCCATTACAGGAGCAGACAGAAAGTGATCTTGATGTGACCACTGAGTGATGCTCACAGCAATTGGCATGGCTGAGGCTGCCCCTGAGACAGCGAGATGGGAGGGGGGGAGGGGGGTGGTTCACAATTTCGCTAAGTTGTGTGCACTGTCCAGCAGGCAGACACTGCTGCGTAGTAGCATTTGATAGTGGCCATGTTGGGCCGGTAACGGTTACATGGCCGCTGGCATGGCAGGGGCCAGGTTATTGTTCACTGTTAACCAAATGTACATCAGGAACACCTGTATATATGCAAGCACAGTTAAAAGGGTGCATGGCACTAGCACAAAAGACACTGGTAGATCCATTGTTCCACAGACAATGTGGACTGGCACATGAAGTTCATTAATGATGAAAATAAGCACAAAATAAAGCCTGAATGCACAACATTGAAGTCAGTGTCACCACTGTGAGTTATACGTGGCATATAACTGTAATGACACACTTTAGACTCAGAATGAATATTTATTTCGGCACTTAACAGACCAAATATAGAAATGGCTGTCAAACATGGCGAAAGAAAACAAAGACTGAATGCAAAGCCAAAGAGAATAATCAAAGAAGTATCACTACATGTCAGAGACACCACATATATATCTTTCTACTTGTTTTAGTTATCATTTGTGCTTTGATAATCATTGTTGCCACAGCCATGTCATGGTCATTATTATCAATTTCAATGTGGATGTCATCAAAGAGGTCAGGCCTAGATCTTGCCGTTAGATCTAATATATTTCCATCAAGAGTGGGGTCCTGAATTATCTTTTCTGGGTAGTTTTCAAAGAAGGAATTTAGTAGTGTTCCACAGGATATCTTGTGATGTCCACCACTAACAAAACTATAGTTTTCCCAGCTGATTGTTAGATGATTTAAGTCTCCACTGCTGATTCAGTATAACTTACATTCAAGTGCACCAAGGCTTTCTCGAAAGTTTTCAGTTACATTAACAGGTGAGTCTGGTGGGTGATAGAAAGATCCTATTACCATTTTATGCCCAACCATGATATACTGAGAATTGCCAAATAATCTTGCACGCAGCTTCTACTTCTGTCTCTGTGGGTTTGATGCTGTAGTTTTTTTTTTTTTTTAAATATACAATTTTTTCAATATACACTTAATTTTTCCCATAAATTTCACTCTTGTCAAATTCATATTGCAACCGCCTTTCTGCACATAATGTTATGTGAACTTCACTGCATTTCAGGACTGCTTCAAACTCTGGCACTTTGTTGCAAATGCTGCAACAGTTAACAACTTGGATTTTAATGCTCCTACTTGTAGGGGTCATTTTTACTACCTTACACATATGCTTCTAAGTCTCCTACAGCAGCCATTATCCAGATTTGGTGGAGCCTAATCAAAAAACCTTTATGTGCATCCTAGATACAATTATCTACTTCAGTGCCAGCCTCTGATGTTTAGAGTACAGATGACCCATTTAGGGGAACCCATGGCGCAAGTCCAGTTAAGTCACAACCCAGTTTGTCACAAAACCCTTGAAGTGTCTGGTCCAGTCCTACTCAAATTAGAATCAGGGGCCCATGATCAGTTCTGGGAACAAATGCGCAAATTGTTAGCTATGTTGGAATTCTGTGTGCAATGCTGGTCTTCTCCATCTTCTCTGCCAGTCACTGGAATAATCCAAGTATGACCTAGGATCCCAGATGACAGACATAATTTGTTCCAATGTGCACCACAATTTGCAGCTTGGTGCACCCTGTTCCCTCAGTTGCTACTGGGATAGCCTCTTCAGCATGTTTAATGAGGTCCCAGGCATACACACTGAGTACACTTGGTGTTCCTTCCTGTCCCTTGCTGCCATTTCCATAAGGGGTATCATTAATCACCATACATTTGGACTGGCGTGATTAATAGACACCAACCCTTTTGTGTTTGTGCCTTCTCTTAACATGGGACGAGGCAGGTTTCCCCAAATCATATGAAGTGATCCCACTGACCCACTTCCAGGTTCAGTAAAAGACAGCACCTTGGTTTTGTAAATTAGGAGGATTTTTATAACTGTAGAGTCTTTCCTGATCCCTGTCTCATGTATAGGATGCCAAGACCTACTACTGTCATGTCACTGACAGTTGAATGGATGATTAAATACTGAGTCTATACTTGCTGCAGAGGAGACAGGATCCACAGGAGAGCACAGTACTTGAGGTACGTTTGATACTACAGGTACATGACTAGGGAGCTCTTACAGCACCCCAATTCTCAGCAGCTGCCATTTGATGATCAGGGTGATTTCCAGATGCTAAATGTGAATTAACCCATCCTGTGTTTGAGGGCAGCATTCATGGTGTGGCTGCATTGTGGCTGGTGCAATGTTTTACAGGGCAGTGAACTAATAACTTTAAACTAAGCTTTTAATTGCTTGACCTAAAATAAGTTACTAATACCATATAAAACTGGAGTAAATACATAAAATGAGCTTTCCATTAAGCCAACAGAAAAACCTGTGGTAAAATTACAAGTTTCCTAAAGCTTTTTGTGGGTACACAGATAAATAATATTGAGCTAACCATTTTTAATTTATTTTTTAGTTTTTTTGGCATCAATCTTGTGTTTGATTTGATGTGGCCCACTAAGAATTCCTCTGCTGCACTAACTTCTTCATCACAGAGTAGCATGTGCACCCTTTGTCCTCAATTATTTGTTAGATGTATTCAAATCTCTGTTTTCTTCCTCTACAATTTTTACCCTCTACTGTTCCCTCTGGTTCCATAGAGGTTATTTCCTCATGACTTCATGTTTACATCTACATAGATACACCACAATCCATCATACAGTGCGTAGCAGAGGGTACCCCATACCAGTACTAGCCATTTCCTTTCCTGTTCCACTTGCAAATAGACCAAGTAAGAAATGATTGCCTCCATAAGAGCCCTAATTTGTCATATTTTATAATTGCAGCCTTTATACACAATGTTTGTTGGAGGCAGTAGAATCATTCTGCAGTCAGTTTCAAATGCTGGTTCTCCAAAATTTTTGCAGTTGTGTTCCTCAAAATGAATGTAACCTTTACTGCATGGATTCCCATTTGAGCTAGTGAATCATCTCTGTAACACTTGCATGTTTTTTGAACCTACCAGTAACAAATCTAGCAGCCTACCTCTGAATTGCTTCAGCATCTTCCTTTAACCTGACCTGGTTTGAATCCCAAACACTCAAGCGGTACTCAAGAATAGGTCGCACTGGTGTCTTATATGTGGCCACCTTAACAGATGAACCACAGTTTCATAGAATTCACAAAATATACCAAAGTCGACCATTCACCTTCCCTACCACAATCCTCACATGCTCGTTCCATTTCATATTGTACTGCTACTTTATGCCCAGATATTTAAATGATATGACTGTGTCAAGAAGGATATTGCTGATGGTGTATCTGGACATCAAAGTTTTTTTTCATGCTCATCCACATTAACTTCCATTTTTCTACATTTAGAGTTAGCTGTCATTCATCACACCAATTAGAAATTTTGTCTAAGTCACCATGTGTCATCCTACTGTCACTCAACTTTAACACCTTTCTGGACACCACATTGTCATCATCAAACACCTGCAGATTGCTACCCATCCAGTCTGCCAAATTGTTTATGTATATAGAGAATAGTAGCAGTCCTACTACATTTCCGTGGGCTCTCTTGAAGACACCCTTGTCTCTGATGAACACTCACCATCAACGACAACATACTCTAACATTTTTTATGCCAATTTAAAGCATGAAGTAGACGTACCAACTTCCCACTTCTTTTATATGAAGGGACTTACTTGAGATTCACAGCTGATCTTCTTTGCTGGCTAGCTGGCTGCTGGAAAATCCCTTGACTTCTTCTCCGTAGAATGATGCTAGGTACAGGAATATTTAAGCATCTCTCTCTACTTGTGAAATAAGTAGATACCCTAACTTTACCCCTCATCAACCAACAGTATATTTGAACTCCATACAGAATAAAATTCTCACTTTCCACATACATATATGACTTCCAGTAAGTCACTCGCTCTGTCCAACATCATAGACAAATTTAATTACATTTATAATCGAGTTGGCTTAATAACTATGACTCTACTTTCAATGAATCATAAAATAGGTCTTGCCTCTAACAAGGCTGGATTAAGAGTCCACAAGATTAATTTTTCAACTGTTCTTCCTTCACATAACAATAGTCAATGACACAATTGGCACAGAGTTGCATAAAAACTCTGTGGTTCTTTCTCTAAAACATCTATGGATTGCCCAACAAGCACTTGTCCATGCATTTCGACCACAGCATCTAATTTCTTCCTGTGACTGATTTTAAACCTACACACACAAACATGTGACATGCAGTAGGTAGGATTTTACCATCCCACACTCATAACTAGAATATCTTGTCTTCAATATGGTAGAAGGCTGAGAGGTTCTAGAATTATGCCATCCATATGCGAGTCCGTTTGATGGTCAACTGATGGTGTTTTTGTATGATTCTCCAGCATAAATGATTTCTTGAACATGAAATTTTAAACTTCAGCTTTTATTTTGCTATCTTCAGCTGCCGAATGAGCCTGGTCAACAAGTGATGGATGTAAGCCTTAGACCCACTTAGCAGTTTTACATAAGACCAAAATTTTCTTGGGTTCTCTTACAGATCTTTTGCTAAGGTATGACAGTGGTAGTTGCTGTATGCTTTGCACATAGATCTTTTCACAAACACACAAATGTTTATCAACCTTTGCTTTGTCATCATTTGCATGTTTTCTTTTGAACCAAGAGTGCGACCGCCTCTGTTTCCTCAGCATTTTTAGAATCTTGTTACTAAACAATGGTGGGTTTTTCTGTCCTTAATCTACTTACTAGGCACATAGTCCTCCAGACCATGATTTACAATCTGCTTAAACTTTACCCATAATTCCTATATGTCCATATTACTGGAACAAAGTATGCCAGTTCACTCTCTGAGTGAGATGCCAAAAACTGCTTATCTGCTGTTTCTAGCAGAAACACTCCCCTAACTTCCTTAACTGATTTATTAATTTTGGTAACCATAGTTATCAGCATGTCTCTTCTTCTTGTCAGTGTCTTCCATATTTTCCTTCCTTCACTGATTTTGCAGAAACCCTCCTCATTCCTTGTCTTACCATTCCACCTGATTTTCAGTGTTCCTCTATAACAATATCTCAAACATTTTGATACTCTTCTGTTTCAGTTTCCCACGATTCATGATTCGCTACTGTACTGTGCTCTGTTCCAAATATACAGAGTCCACCAGAAAAATATGTACACTCTTTGTCAGGCTCTATCGAGATTTCGATATTGTGTTTCAATTTGAGTTGCAAGTGTGTTGTAGTATGGTCTTTGGCTCTACAGATGTTAGTAAATTTATCTTGGTACTGAGAAAACAAGATGGCTGGAGCATGCTTGACATTCAAGCTACGAACATGCATTGTGAAGTGGTTTTTCAAGCTTGATAGTGCCACTGAAGTGTAACGTCAGTAGAGGTGGTAGTTTGAAACAGATCCACCAACCTGCCTAATAATTAAGTGCATCAATGAGAAGTTTGAATTGCATGGAATGATTTGTGATATTCACAAAGCAATATCAGGAAGACAGTGCACAGCTACAAGTCCTGTCTCATCAGCTCCCTTGTTGGAATGTTTGTTAATTCTCCAATGTGCATGTGAAGTAGGGGTTATCAGTATAAGTGTACAAAGAACTCTGAAAGTGGAAAGTTTACATTCCACGATTAGTGCACGTGTTTTATGATGATGAACCTGATTGCCGAATGCAGTTTTGTGAACAGTATCAGCAGATGGTAACTGATGACAAACAATTTGTGACGAAGGTAGTGTGGAGTGACGAGGCACAGTTTAAACTTAATTTAACTGTGAATTGGCATAACAGTGTGTACTGGGCACTGGAAAACCTGCATTTTTATATGGATAAAGCGGTTAGCCTACCAGGGGTTCAGGTATGGTGTGAACTATCATCTAGGGGCTTAGTAGGACCCTTTTTCTGTGATGCTACTGTCACTGGAGAAGTGTACCTGGAAATGATATGCACATCATTTTTGACAGGTATAAGTGTGCTTTATGGAGCTGATGAAGACGTATTCTAACCATATGATCTTTACTGGATGGCATTTTTCTGGGGCATTGGATTGGACAAAGAGGGTCCATTGAGTTCCCTCCATGGTCACCAGATCTAACACCTGTGGACTTTTACTCGCGGGGAACTGTGAAAGATAACTCCTGTCAACATAAGCCATGCATGCTGGAGGAACGTCACCAGGAGATTACAGCAACATGTGCAGTGCCCTCTACTGTAACATTGGCAATGTAGTTGCGGTGACCGCTCATTGTTCTGTTATGTGTATAGCCACCAACAGTGAACATTTAAAGTAATCATGTGTTAAACTAAAGGTTGTACAATATAGGTGATCAGTTAGTAAGTGTAAAATAAACACATAATTAATACTTTTTGTTCCTTAAAGTGTACATACATTTTTCTGGTGGACTCTGTACATTCTCAGGAATTTCTTCCTTAAATTGCGCCCAATGTTAGATGCCAGTAGACTTCTCTTGGCCAGGAATCCCCTCTTTGCCTGTGATAGTCTGCTTTTTGTATCCTCCTTCCTTCATCTGTCATGGATAATTTTGCTTCCAAGATATTGGAATTCCTTAACTTCATTGAACTCAAGATCACTAATTTTGATGTTAAGTTTCCCACTGTTCTCATTTCTGATACATCTCACTACCTTTGTCTTTTCCAGTTTACTCTCAAACCATATTCTGTACTCACTAGACTCTTCATTCCATTCAATAGCTGCTGCTGCTCTTCTTCACATTCACTCAGAAAAGCAATGTCAACAGTGCATCTTATCATTGATATCCTTTGACCTTGTATTTTACTTCCATTCTTGAACCTTCCTTTCATTTTTGTTGTTGCTTCTTCAGTGTATTGGTTGGACACTAGGAGCAAAAAACTGCATTCTTGCATTACAGTCATTTTAACCTGAGCATTTCTTGCTTTGCCTTCCAGTCTAATTGTTCCCTCTTGGTTCTAATACATATGATACATTACCTTCCTTTCCTTACAGCTTACTTCTATTTTCCTCAGAATTTTGAATAACTTACACCACTTTACATTGCCAAATATTTCTTCTAGGTCGATAAATGCTATGAGCGTGTCTTGAATTTTCTTCAATCTTGCTTCCATTATGAAGTGCATTGTGAGGACTGCCTCTATTGTGGCTGTATCTTTCTTAAGCCATCGTCTATTTATCTGACCAGAAATCCTTGACTCCCCTTTCCATTTCACTTAACTGAACCAAACTTCATCTAAATTGAGCCTTTGCATTTTCTTTTTGAGATTTTCTGGCTTACCTGCTGTGTTCAAACTTCTGACATTCCATGCTCTTACTCATGGAATGTGATCACGTCATTGGTTATTACAGCTTTTTCTCATAGTCACCTCCCCCTTGGCAGGCCCGTCCCAGAGATTCAAATGGAGGATTAATATGGAATCTTTTGCCAATGGGGAGGTCATCACACCACTTTTCAATTAAATGTCATGTGTCCTGTGAATACATTTCATATGTCTTGAATGCAGTGGTTTCCATTTTGTACTGCATCCTCATGCCACTGATCATTGCTGATTTATTCAACCTTCAGGGACATATTCACACCCCAGGTGCAAGAGAGTGCCTTGGACCTCCGTCCACTCCTCTCCTCTTTTTGACAAGTCTGTTGGCAGAACAAAGATGACTTCTTATGCTGGAAGTCTTCGGTCACCATTGGTGTTGATTTTTATTCAGAATTTAAGCAGTGACAAATTTCGAACCTTGGCCCATGACACTTCAATAGTCAGAGATGCTTCCTGTAGACCATGGGTTGACAGTGAAACATGCCTAGTGAAGTAGCGTACAACAAAAGGGGGGAGGGGGAGCTAGGTGATGGTTAACCTTGGAGCTGGTTTGCTTGGACATAGTGGTCCCAGAGTGGAAAACCACTGAGCTGATTCCAAAATTTATTTTAACACCAGATAACACAGCATACACATCAGTACTAACAGGAAAAGACATACAATATTAAAAACATTACTTTACTATAAAACAAAGCATAAGGTTAGTCAGTTCCAAATAACAGTACAGTTGAGCTCTTGCATTTGGAAGAAAAGTTTCAGTTAAATGGCTTGTATTAAGTTTCTTGATTCTTATAAGTTCTAGACAAGTACTCTTTTCTCAAAAAAATTCAGGTCCACTAATTCCATAGAGCCACCTCAATTTCCATTCCATGTAAGTTCACAAATTATTTTGTTAGAATTCCATACCCCAAATGGTCATGGCTGACCAGTGAAAGAGTCAATTAAACATTGATAGGAAAACTCATAGCATTAAGTAAGTGGCTGTAACTGACCAGATAAACATATTTAATATTCAAAGCAAATAATGCAGTGCTAAGTAAGTGGCTGTTATTAACTAATAGCTAATACGCAAATATTTCTTAACCAATGATGGGTGTAACCAACCAATAAACATTTAGATTAAATGTTGCAAAACAAGTAGTACGTAATTAAAAGAATTTCTTTCCAACAAAATAGAGCATCCAGATAGTTTAAACCAAAGAACAGTACAATTAGAGCTCTAGAATTAGAAAAAAACATTTCAATTAAATGGCTTACATTCAGTTTTTTGACTGAAATAAGCTTGAGACAATTACTCTTTTTCAAAGAATTCAAGTCCACCAATTACTCTTTTTCAAAGAAATCAAGTCCACAAAAGCTGACTCAATTCTAACTCCACATGATCTTGCAAATTATTTTGTTAGAATTCTTTATTCCAAAGAATCATGGCTAACCAATGAATGAGTTAATTGAACATTGATCAAAAGCCTTGTACTATTAAATAAGCAGCTGTGACTCTCATATTAAACAGTTAGATTAATTATTTAAAGCAAATAACACAGCCTTAAGCAAGCAGTCATTATTAACTACCAGCTAATAAGCAGATATCCTTCAATTAATGGAATTCATAACTGACCAGCAAAAGAAAAACTTAGATTAAATAATTAAAAGCAAAATAACATAGCATTAAACAAGTAATCTTTAATGCCCATGAGCTGACTCACAATACAAACTGTGATTTACTGGGAGAATGCCCAAGTACAATTGGCAGTATGAGTTGATGAATAAGCTAGTATTTTCTAAGCAAGGTTGCCTGTAACTGAGCAGTAAAAGAAACAATCACACTATATATCTAATAGCAAATAACACAGCAGTAAACAAGAAACCATTACTGCCCAGCAGCCATCTTACTTACACAATACCAGGTGTGGTTTTACTGAGAGAATGCCCAAGAATGACTGGCAGTGTGAGTCTATAAATAAGGAAATATATATATATAAGACATGGACAGGCATAACTGACCAGTACTAGAAACAGATAAATCCAAACTTCAGAAGAAAGGTAACATAGTATTAACCAAGCACTGCTCATACATGGCATGCTGAACTTTCAGTCAGCTTGCACACACTGAAAGGCACTGTTTTATGTCACCTTTTTCAGTTGCCAGTGCCTCTCTACACTGTACAAGGTAATTTCAGGAGCTGCAAAAATCACAGAGAGCACTATAACAGACAGAAAAATGCAGTTAGATTCAGCATAGTTCACATAGCTTGTCTGGCACAAAACCACCTTAACCCTCCAGCAGGTGCGTCAACTATCATGACGCCACTAGTCGCGATGTATCTCGTGGATACATGCAACGATTTTTGTGGTTTTTTGTTTGTTTACAGGTTCTTTTTCTTTTGTTTTTGTTTTAAATTGCAGTTACCTTTATTGTTATAGATTTTACAAATACAAAAGTGAACATCAGGCTCATTGCACTTTCAAACTAACAGAAATATTTGACATTTTGTAATGGAGAAGTACATGAAATTCTTTTAAAAATTGATTTATTATAGATACAAATAAATTATTGAACTAATCAAAGCATGTCTCTTTTTCTGATTACCCTCTACAGAAAGACATTGTTCACAAATTATTTTTGCGTGCTTTTGCAAACAAAGATGTGTACCACATTTTTCACATGTATACATGCTGAGACAAGTCACTTTTGTCTCCCAGTAGCAAGACTGGCACCTTTTTCTTTTCTTATTTTCTGATTCCAAGGATTGTTCAGCGTTTTCTTCCTATTTTTCTTTAGGTTTGTACTTTACTAGCTTTGACTTTATATCATCAGGTAGAGTCATAATAAGAGCTCTTCTTTTGAGATGATCTTGCACTAGAGTCAGGGCCAAAGTTTCGAGGTACTCACGCCGATTTGAGTATTTATTCTTGTTGCCCAAGAAAATTACTCTTGAGTTGATGCCTGCAATGTTCAACAAGTGGGAAAAAATCACCATAGGCCATCTTCTTGTTGACCTAGGTACATTGTAGGTTGCACAGAGTTTGTGAATTACATCAACTCCAGATTTGGTGTCATTATCATGTAGAATAATTGCTGGTTTTTTCTCTAAACCTTCCGAAACCTCACTTGATGATACATGCATACTCGAAAGGAGGACTACAGTTTTCCCTTTTTTTGGGACATACGACACAAGAGTTTCATTCTTGCTGTAGCCAAATACACTATCATATTGCTGTCTACTCTTTGGTGCTATGAAATTTGATGGCAGTTCCTTCTTGTTTTTTCTAATTGTGCCTACAAACAACAGTCTCCTTTCATTCAGTTCTCTAACTAACTCAAAACTAGTGAACCAGTTATCTGCTGTAATGTTTCTACTCATCCCATATATTGGTTCGGCAAGTCTCAGAACTACTTCTTTGGTTATTCTGAAAGGGTCCTTCTGGTTGTAATCCACAATATATTTCCATGTTGTAAGTATAATAAAGCTTGGCATTACACAGGCAGAAAATTTTGATGCCGTATTTAGATGGTTTGGATGGTATGAACTGGCAAAATCCACACCGGCCTTGAAATGTGGGTAGCTGCTCATCAATTGTGTCGTTCTGACCGAGGGAGTAATGTGTCTTGCAGTTATTCAAACACATGGTGAACATTTCCCTCATGGTTGATAATTTGTCTTGTCTTGTGGCTCCATCATCAAAACGAACACATCTGATTAGGAACAGGAAACGTTTTTCGTTAACGTTTTTGAGAAATTCTAAAAATATTCAGACCAAGGTCATCTGCTGTCCAGAAGCTGTGAACATTCTGTTGCCCACCACGGAACACACCAGCAAGGTATAACAAGCCAAGAAAGGCTTTTATTTCAATTGTGTCTGTGCCCTTGCAGTCACTCTCGCGAGCAAAGTTTTCTTTTAGATCAGCTATACGCCTGTTAGTGTTGACCACAATTAGATCTAGGATATCATTACTGATGAATAGGCTCCAGCAATCAATTTCAGTTACCATTTTCTTTGCGTCTCCAACTACCCCAAGCAGTTTGGTTGGTATATTATGAGGCCGTGTCTGCGTTGATTTCCAAAGCACTTTCCTCCATTTAGTTCCATCCTTACCTAAAATAAAAAAATAAGTACATTACACCATTATTAGATATTGTTATTATTACATCTGAAAGCATATTTATTGTCTTTTCTACTCACCAAAATAATGATGTTCGTCAGTTTCCTGCACTTCATTATTTTCCTCTTGATCAAATTCATGATCTGAGTCTGAGTCTACAGATCGTGTTTCGAGTGTATCTTCGGTTTCTGCATCAGTTTCTGCAAGATCATCGTAATCTTCAATGGATACTTCGTCGTCAAGAAGAAGGCAATGTACTTCTTCCAAATCCTTAGGATTTTCTAGATCATATCGTTTACTCATTTTGGAAGAGAGTACACGTAGCTACAACGAAACATTGCTTCATTTAGAAGACAACAACTCAACTGCTGACTTGCATACACTGCAAACAATGCAACAGCTGCAGTCATTAGCGGCATCAAAGCGTTACCCGAGAAGGCGCGCTGTATCTGAGAGATACAGGCAGTACACATTCCCACACCTGGCTCATTTATAACCTTGTCAGTATCGGGATAAGAACGAAATTCCTGGGAAGCAATAAGAAAGGTATGACACAAGATGTCGTGGGCCAGAAAACCGTTACCACTGTTCATTGCGGTAATATTAGAGAAAAGTAATCATGTATCTCACAAATACATGTGCGACTGTCGGAGGGTTAATCAAAGACACAATATTCACTACTGTGCTTAACATGGAAACTCTGGGCCATATCAGTGTCTTTCAAAATGTCAATATTAACATGAATGTGGGAAAACAGAGCACACAGCCAGCGTTGTATTTACATACTCTTTGTGGCCCAAAGCATATTTAAGTCTTAAACACATAGCAAGGTTATGGTGTGCTGAGCAAAATTGAAAGAACTGCTTTTAAAGTTCAGGAATTCTCAATGTAGTTCCAGAGGCAAGGTGTACTCTAAACCAGATCACAATGTTTATCTCAACTTGGTATCAAACCCAGTGCCACACAGCCATGATACCTGCACCAACAGACTCACTTGGTGTGTCGCATGTTGCATATACTTCCCTTGACAATGGCCACGTGTCTTTTCTCAGTGTGTCCTCTACTGTGGGTGTGTACACAACACCGACACTCAAAGGTGGCTGTTGAAATCTTACCCTCCCATGCATCAACATTAAATTTTTTGGTCTCTGCCAAAGGTTTTGAAAGCTTCGAGAAGTGTAAGATACAAAAAAATCTATTTTTTACTTCTCTTCATTTTCTTGTTGTTGGCTGCAGTTCTCATGTCTAGGGGTAGATTCTTGAGGCTGTAATTTTTTTTACTCAGTGCATTCCAGTTGATCTCAATAATTGATGAAGTACTTTCTGTTGCTGTGGCGCTTTTTTTTAATTTTTTACCTCATTCTTCTATATCATACTGACTTAACAATCACCACTTCAGAACACAAATTCACATTGTTATTGTCAAAATAGAAAATATGTCTGAGTCCATCAGAGGCATGCCCATTGCTCCTTACTCTTTCTATGGTACTACCACATTCCGAAGAGTTTACGAAACAAAAGAGTTTACAAACATCCTTGGGAAGAGAAGAATCTTCACCAAGGTATATCATTATTTTATAAATGAGTCTAGAAATAAATTTAATAAATATCATCAGATTGTGCAAATTAATAATATTAATATAAGTATGCCAGATATTTTATAATTTCAAATATTTCTGAAGGAAGAGTAATTTTAGCTGTACATATCAACTGTAACAAATTAATTTCTTTTAATACATTGCAGCCTGAAGTGTAATACATCGTATACAAAATCAAATGAAATTCTGCTAGTGAAACAGCTGAGATAATTTTAACCTATACATGGTTCAAAATACTTTTTGGTCTCAGCTATTTCTATATATAAAAAAGGTGATATTAGCAGAGGATGCCCATTACAATATCCCCCTCACAAAATTTGGAAACAGGGTGTTTACAATATTTTGTCACAGACTGTAAGGTTTGCCAAATGTTGTACAAAATGATGCAAAAAATTAGAATACAAATGTATAGAAGTACCTGATACATAACATATCACAGAAAACATAACAGAAATATCTACCGTACAAGTCATAATCTATGCCTAGCTCAGGATATGGCATTCAGATTTTCAAATCTGTGTAACACAGTGTCACATGACAGTTGAGACAAGGTCAAAACTACAATATTGCAGCACTAAACTATAGAAATAATTACAGAAACTGTGTAAATTACTAGAATTACAAATTGTAAGTTTATATCCATAAAAAGCAGATCTTCAGAATCTTCAAGAGAGAAGAGAAAAACTTCAGTGCCTAAGTGTATGACGAGTGAGCCAACGCAAAAACTCACAACAGTGGGTACAGAGCAGAAAAATATACTCACAGTCATGAGTAGGAATATAGTACAAAATAAATTAGCCACATAATCCAGAGTATGTAAGGGTATGTTGACTCATGAAAGAAAAAAATCATGGAAAAATATTAGGGCCTAAACATATGATGTGCAGACCGACCCATGAATTCAAACCACACCGGGTACAAATCAGCAAAAAATGTTTCAACACAACAAAATGAATAAAGCTCTTAATCACATCAATAAGTTCAATTATATGCAAAGAGTAACTGTCAGAAGTATCTAGCCTCAATAAAAGGTTGTACATTCTCCTTGCATACACACACAAAGTCGCGATGACCAGGGGTACCCACAACAGAATTAACCATGAATATGTTCACAACTCAATTTCTGGTCAGACACAGTATTGCAAAACTCAGGATGAATGCAGGTAAACAGAGTTAGCTTTGAACGATGACACAATTGAGTAGCTTGAGGACCAAAATCAGTGAATGAAAGCAGACATTTATACATATTGTCTTATTGTCAATACTAGTAAATGTCTTCCACACTTGTTCCTAATTGTCCAAACAAACTACATACATGCTCCAAAGGATAAGTAACTTTCTGTCTAGCATTCACATCAAATGCTGAAACATTGTTTCATGTTCTAAATATGCTGTTCAATACCTTCTTCACATCACACAAGATATGCTCTCCCTATTTCTGTTTCAAAGTCACTTATATGGGGTTTATATCAGGCGAGATTAAAAAGTATTCACATATGAAACATTAATAAAGAGAGTTAAATGCAATAAAAAATAAACTAACAACCTGATACATACAGATATACTAAGATACTAGAATGGTATTTTCACTCTGCAGTGTAGTGTGCACTGTTATGAAACTTCCTGGCAGATTAAAACTGTGTGCTGGATCGAGACTTGAACTCGGGACCTTTACCTTTCGCGGGCAAGTGTTCTACTAACTGAGCTACTCAAGCACGACTCACGCCGCGTCTTCACAGCTTTACTTCTGCCAGTATCTCGTCTCCCACCTTCGAAACTTTACAGAAGCTCTCGTTTGCAGGAGACGAGATATTGGCAGAAGTAAAGCTGTGAGGATGGGGGGTGAGTTGTGCTTGGGTAGCTCAGTTGGTAGAGCACTCACCCGCAAAAGGCAAAGGCCATATGTTCGAGTCTTGGTCAGGCACGCAGTTTTAATCTGCCAGAAAGTTTCATACTAAGATACTATTCCTAATTTTCACAGTAAAAATTATGAACATTGTTCCATTTCAAAATTGCAAAAGGATCCACTCATTTTCATCAATCTGGTCCCAACAAACTCAAAAGAATTTTCTCCTTTGTTCTCTAGGCTTGCAGATAACTCACCTTTACTGTTTGGATCATTACTCTGCATTACAATGAAAAACTGCTTTGACTGTAGTGTTGTTCTATGACTCTCACTTTCATCATCATACACATCACATACCTCATCAGTATTCACAAATAACCCTGAAACTCCACAAATACCTGATATTCATCATCATTATCATCATCATATTCTTCCAAAATTACTTCATCGACAACATCATTAACAACACAAGCCTCATCTCCTTCAAAGTCACACACCTCACCTACATTCATTTGCAATAAGCTACCAGTCTCAGACTTACCAACCTCAGCTATTTCACAGCTCTCATTCACATCTACAACAAAAATATCACCTAATTCAGATGCAATAGTCATCATCTGTTTTACATACATCAGTAACACTGTCTTCTGACCAAGAGAAGAAATCATTAGTACACTCTACATCAAAATTGTCATTACTTTCATATTTTCGTTTGTGATTAGTACCTACATCACTATAATTAAACATAGTATTCCTGAACTTTTGATCAAAACATAAATGAGAAATCTGATGTTTCTTCTTTCCAACATCAGACCCCTTTGCCATATTATTAATACTGTTATTGTTGTCTCATTGCAAGTATAAATTGAGAATCCCTACTCATTGTGTTTCCTGGCCCCAAAGCTGTGGACCTTCATTGAGGAGGAATGCTGTTTCCCAAGTAGTTACCTTATGATTGATTCTCCTATCAAATTGCCTGTGGTTATCCCCATTATTCCTGTTCTGTTGATGTTCAAAATTTCTTTCTCTACTAACATTCTGACCCTGATAGAAATTACCACTATCTCTGTTTCTGTAGTTATTACCATTGTGGTCTCAATCATTTCAATTATTACGATAAATACTTTATTCTGCTGCCCTATCCAGCCTGTCAACATATCATAAAGATTGTTCAAGGTGATTGTCAGGTCCATGTACTAAATCCAACTGCAACCTTTCTGGTAATCACCTTTTTAGAGCATCAATCAAAGTCATTTCATCAAATGGTTTGTCAAGGTGTGTTAATTTCTTATGATGATTCTTACAAAACTCTTTCAAAGTACCATCTCTATTCCTGTAATTTAGATTGTCAAAAAAATCACTTAATTCTCCTCTGGCCAGCTTCCAACCAAAATTTATTTAAAAATTTTTTTTTAACCTTTGATATGTCTCCCACTGACTGAAATTTAGTTTAATTTTTTGGTTGTCACTCATGCCTGACACACAACCATCTCTACAGTGGTGCAGAAAATCCACTGGATGTAAATTGTCTGATGGAAAACTTTTGATTGGAATGTTGGACTAAACAGTACCATTATTTGAATACAGATGGTTGTGAATGCTATTTTCCGAAAATACTGAAATGTTTTGACCTAAACTACTAAAGTTCTGTTCCATTTTTTCCTCTATGTCCTTCTGTTGAACTCTGACATCTTTAACATTCTTCATCTGTTGTGCAGATTCATTTACTAGCTCATTTTCCAAAACAATAAATTTATGTTCTAAGATATCAAATTTTTCATTCACACTTTTTAATCCCTCTAACAACCCATTTTTTAGCTCCAAAACCTGATTACTAAGATCGTCTCTTTGGTATTATATTGTTGGTATTTACTATTGTTTTCGGACTGTTTTCTCTTCATTTCCTCCAACTTCCTTCCTCAGCAGCAGACAAACCTTATTATCAGTAAACTAATACTGGATGATGCCCACAATTGTAATCTTACCCTCCCACACATCACCATTAATTTTCTTAGTTTCTGCAAAAGTTTCAAAACCTTTGAGAGGCATAAGATATATAAAAAAACTATTAGTTACTTATATTCATTTTCTTGTTGTTGTTGGCTTAGGTCTCGTGTCTAGGTGTAGATTCTTGAGACAGTAATTTCTTTACTTAGTGGGTTCCAGTTGATCTGAATAATTGATGATGTACTTTCTGTTGCTATGACTTTTTATTTTATTTTATCCCATTCTTCTATATCACACTGATAATACAATCTCCACTTCAGAGCATATATTCACATTGTTATTGTCAAAATTAAAAATATGTCTGATTCCATCAGAGGCAAGTCCACTACTCCTAAATCATTCTGCAGTACTAACATATTCCAATGAGTTTACTAAACAGAAGTGCTTACAAACTTTTTGAGAAAAGAGGAATCTTGACCAAGTTATATCATAATTTTATTTGAGTCCAGAAATACATTTAATAAATATTGTCAGATTGTGCAAATTAATAATAGGAATTTTTTAAGTATGGCTCACTTTAACAACTCATTTTTGAAGATGGAAAAGGAGAGATTGCATCATTCACTGTCGCCAACACTCTCATGTCATACTGGTCAGCTGAGTTTCATGACTGCAGTTAAGACCATCATGCTCAAATGTAGTGCTTATTTGTGATTATGAAATTAATTTAATGAAGGTCACAGCACAATCTACATCTACATCTACATCCATACTCCACAAGCCACCTGACGGTGCGTGGCGGAGGGTACCTTGAGTACCTCTATTGGTTCTCCCTTCTATTCCAGTCTCGTATTGTTCGTGGGAAGAAAGTGTTGGTATGCCTCTGTGTGGGCTCTAATCTCTCTGATTTTATCCTCATAGTCTCTTCGTGAGATATATATATAGGGGAGCAATATAATGCTTGACTCCTCGGTGAAGGTATGTTCTCAAAACTTCAACAAAAGCTCATACAGAGCTACTGAGCATCTCTCTTGCAGAGTCTTCCACTGTAGTTCATCTATCATCTCTGTAACACTTTTGCAATTACTAAATTATCCTACAACGAAGCGCACTACTCTCCGTTGGATCTTCTCTCTCTCTTCTATCAACCCTATCTGGTATGGATCCCACACCAGTGAGCAGTATTCAAGGAGAGGGCGAACAAGTGTACTGTAACCTACTTCCATTTGTTTTTGGACTGCATTTCTTTAGGATAGTAACAATAGTTACTCAATGAGTGCCACTCACTATTAGAATCCATAGGTTGGCAGTAGTTTCAATGACAGTGACTTCTTACTTCTACAGTGACTTCTTACTTCTACCAACGGGTACTGAACAGCAGCCACAAAGTACAAATGAATACTACTTCAGCAAATAAAAAAAATTTAAAAAATCACGCTTTAGATTAGCACCTGATACTTGTTAACCATTACTCAAATTCTGAAACATTAAGTTTTTGTGAGTGTGGTTTGTCATGCAGCTATTTGAGATTTTTGGCAATGTGCACAGCTATTGATGTGGGAACTGGGTGGGTTGACTTTTTCGTTCCCTAAGATGCCAACATTTCTGAGATGGAACCCTCACCCTTTTTAATTGGACCGTGTACACATGTTGTAGTTTCATAACTCAATCAATCAGTAGCTTTGTTTCATTTTATTGAATTTTTTAATAATGCTCAAAGTTTGCTGACATGTAATCTACCTTTCCTTGTGAGTTATTCATTGTTCACAATGATTAAAATCCGAATATATAAATATAATTTTAAATCTGCATTTTTCATCATGTGTACCATAACACCCTAATGTTCCTCATTCTTTACCTTCTCTCTTCCTCCCCACCTATCAATGAATCATGGACCCTGCTGAGGTGTGGAGGCTTGCAGGCTTCAATGATGCTCATAGCTGTACTGTAGATGCAACAACAATTGAGGGGACGTATCTGTGGAGAGGCTAGACGAACCCATGGTTCTACAGCCTTTTCAGTAGTTGTAATGGAAACAGTAAGCATAATTGACTGATCTAGCCTTGCAACATTAGCCAACATTACCTTGCTGTGCTAGTTCTGTGAACTGCTGAAAGCAATGGGAAACTATGGCCATTATTATTATTTTTTTCAAGGGCATGCATCTCTAATATATTGTTCAATAATGATGGCACAGTCCTGCGTAAAATAAAAAAAATCCAGAGGTGGAGTAGTCAGTCTGGCAAACTGACTTACGGCTGGGAGAGTATTGTGCTGACCACATGACTCTCCATATCCACAGGCAGACGCTTGTAGACTGAGGATGACATGACAGCCGGTTGGTACCATTGAGCCTTCATGGCCTGTTCAGGCAGAGTTTAGTTTTAGAGGTGAAATAGTCCCCAGTTCAGATCACCAGGTGGGGTGGCATTCCATGGACCATAGTGTAGGTTACAGTATTTCAAGAGGGAACTGGATAAGCTGAAGTTTTAGATATAGTGCGAATTAGTGAAGTGTGAGGGTGGGAAGAGCAGGACTTCTGCTTGGGTCAGTACCAGGTTATCAATACAAAATCAAATGGGGGTAATGCAAAAGTAGGCCTAATGGTGAATAAGAAAATGGGAATGTGGCTAACCTTCTATGAAGAGCATAGTGAATGCATTATCATAGACGACATCCTCCACAGTAGTAAAACTTTCTGTGCCAACTAGTTCTACAGCTGATAAAGAGATTGAAAGAACTTATAGTGATATAAATTGAATAATCTGGATAGTTAAAGATGACAGAAACTTTATTGTGATGGGATTCTGGAATTCATCAGTAGGAAAATGAAGAATTGGAAAAATAATAGTAGGTGTTCATGAACTGGGGAAAAGAAATGAAAGAGGAAGCAACCTGGTAGAAGTTTGTGCAGAAGGTAATTAATTAATTGCTAACACTTGGTTTAAGAATCACAAAATAAGATTGTATATACAGAAAAAACCTGGGTTCACTGGGAGGCAGTAGATTGGTTATATAATGCAGAGGCACAGATTCAGAAAACAGATTGTATACTGTAAGACATTTCCAGGGGCTGATGTGGGTTTTGACAATAGTTGATTGGTTATAATCTGCAGATTGAAGTTAAAAAAATTGCAGCAATGTAGGAAATTAAGTAAATATGTCCTGGCTAAACCGATGGTAGAAGAAGTTGTTGAAAGCTTAAGAGAGAACATCAGGCAATGTTGGACTAAAACAGATGAAAGGGTAGCTTTGAGCAATAAAAACGTTGCAGGTTTTCCTATTTGATACTTACACAGCGATTTGTGTGTTGCTGAAGACAAGCTGAAATGATTAGGATAACATAAACACCCAGACCCCATGTGAAGAAAATCTCTGACCCAGTTAGGAATTGAATCCAAGTTCCTGTGATACAGAGGCAGTGACACGAGCCACTAGACAGTGAGCTGCAGACAGTAGTATGCTATAATAGATCTTAGATGATTATACAGCAGTTTTCATACATCTTCAAAAAATGAGATTTCTTATAGAAAGACATAGCGATTGCAAATTAATTATTATCCTTTTTAAAATTTCTATCACTACCTCCAATGAAGTTTTTCATTACTCTAATTCATATTAAAACTCACATTACATGTGTTTTATACCATTTTATATTCATTTTATATCTTTTATCAATATTTTCAGCTCATTTTAGTGATAACTGTCTAAGTATTAAAAATGTGGGCCGTGCAATTATAGTTCCTTTTCGTTTTCTTAAACTAAATGAATTCTCACTACGGGTACCTGCTGCCACTGATCCCTCACCCCCTGTGGGTGCTCCTGAGTCACTACCCATTTAAATTTCATCAATCCACAGCCATAAGCAACCTAGTCTTGAAAAACCTCTTGGCAGGTTCTTCCCTCCATCCGTAAGAAAAAGACCTTCTCTCCTCCTCCTGATGCCTACAGTGGAAACAATTTTTCACCACCAACCCTACTAATCAAGATTCAGTCCAAAACCTACTCTGAACTGTGACTGAATCAGTTGACTCCTCGCCCAACCCATGGCACCAAAATCACCTCCTGTTAACTTTTCAGAATTTCCCAACCTTGAACCTGCCTCACAGTCCCTCCACAAATCCATCAACATGGAAACTAACCTCTTATCGGCAGAAAGAACTGCTATCCTCCACCTAAAAGCTGACCTCAATCTTATAACCCTACTTGCTGACAAAGGCTCCACCTCTGAGGTTATCAACAGCAGATATTACTTGGCAGTGGGATTCCACTAGCTGTCAGATACATCTACTACCTACAAAAACCTATGAACACAGGTTTACATATGTGAACCCTGTCACAGTGACGTCTTTCCAGAAGCAAAATCTTGGCTTGTGGTATGCATGTGTGTGTTTGTTTGTGTGTGTGTGTGTGCGTGTGTGCGTGCGTGTGTCTGTTTCTGTTGTCTATTTTTGACAAAGGTTTTATTGGCTGCATGTTCATTTTATGATAGTCTCATCATTGTGCCTATCTGTGACTCAGCAGCTCTGCTATTGATGAGTAGCAACTATCCTTTTCACAACATTGTTACATTGCATCCTGTATTTTACACTGTTTAAATAAATAAAAAAATATTTTTTTTTACTCTAACCCCTCTGTACCAATAAAAAAGCTGGAAAAAAATTTGATATCAAAATCAGTACATCATTTGAAAGTAAAATGAGTGCATTTTTAATGACTTGTATACTTAGATGCTTTATTTTCTTACAGATGTGGCTTTGAAGGCTGAACGTCGCTCTGTAATATCCCGAATGGGAATCAAAGAAGAAAAGAGAGAAGAAAGATCCAGACAAACAGCATCTCTGAACCAACCAGAGGATAATAAAGGTACCTTTGGCTGGATTTTGTGTGTTAAATCTAGGTGCTTTTTTTATTAGTAACCAAAATGAAAAAAATATAAAAACCTTTCAAAGATGGGAAGACTTGCCTTTTTTAACTTTATGATAGAGTTTATCGTGTGGCGTCGATCCATGGATTGATAGGGCAGAACATCATATGTGTATTATGTCTTTGAGTTAATCTTTGTTTTGTATACTTCCGGGACCTCAGTTCCCACCTAGTCTTCGACCTGTACACTTGCCGTGTAATAAAAGTATTGATGATTAGAAGAGAGAACCGTGGTCAGTACCTTATCACCTTGATATCTCCTTCAGTGGTGACCCCGAAGTTCAAATAATCCGTTGAACCGAGTACAAAGTGACTACCGCGCCGGCTTCCGTATTCTGCGTGGACTTTTGTCCGCAACACAATGGCCTTCTACAACACACCACCGCTGCCCGGTTTTCACCAGCAACAGCAACAGCAATTAAATTCAAGCACGCCAGCTGTTGTCGGTGCCTGACGTGAATTTCTGAAGTCCTATAGCCTCGAGAACCCAGGGACCTCATCAGGTGCAGTGGTTTTGAACATGACCCCAGCGATCTCCGACTCCAGCTTTGTTAGGCCCGAAGTGCTTCAGTTTTCGCCACACAGCAGTACAAGAAACCACTACACACTGATACCAAACTCTAATGCAAGTACTGTAAATACTGGGGAGCATAGTTTTCATAATGTGCAACAACAGGACGCCTTTTTGAATGTGCAAACTCCACGTGTGTATCACTCTGTGCCGGTTGCACACTGCGTGAATGACATTCGCCAGCCTGTTATTCCGAGTGTTCATCAGTGCAGTAATTTGAGTGTGTCAGGTTCCACCAAGCTCATCAGTGACTGTGATGGACAATTCCACTGTAGATGTGGAGGACCAATTGCATAATAACCTGTCGAGCAACCAGCGTGACCACTTTGACCTTCCACCGCAACAACCGGTCCCGCTTCGCTCCATGCCGGGTTTCCTGCTAACGGATTTTGCTCCCGCTCCAGCTACTATGAACACAGCCGGCACATCTGCTTCCTCTCTACTGCCCTCACAACACAGAGTTAACTTTGACTTGCCTACTCCTGCGTCCGTGAGCAGCTGCCTGCATTCTTCGACCACCAGTTCATCGAATCTGCCAAAACTTCTGGCATTCAAACCTGCCCACACAGAATTCTGGTTAAACCGGATCGAGCAAACTTTCAGTGTCTGTGCACTTGATGACAATACCCGTTTCTCATACCTCATGAACCACCTCCACGACCATGTTGACTTAATTTATGACCTGGTTAAGTCATCTCCTCCACACAAGAAGTACGCTACAGCTAAACAAGCAATACCGGAACGTGTCTCCAAGACAAGAAGAGAAAACGTTCGACAGCTCCTCTATGAAGAATGCCTTGGCGACAGATCTCCGTCCCAGCTGTGGTGATGCCTTCAACTTCTCGTCGGTGAATGCTACATGCCAGACACCACTCTCCACGAGATTTGGATGGGAAAGCTGCCTCTGTCTGTCCAAACGGCCATCTCCACCTACAAGGATAGACCAAATAGCGAATGCTTGCGTGCCACCGACCGGGCTTACTCCGCTCTATTACGTGAACACCATGCCCAGCAGTCTGGCAGCTATGCCAGTTTACAACCACAACCAGGGCCCCAACGTGGACGCCCTACTAAACCTAAGTCTGTCAAGCTCGCTGCACTACCGACACATTCATGTCCACACAACAACAGCACATCTGACTCCGTGGAAGATTCTGGGTTGCTGCCGTCTGACCACTTGAAGGAGCAGACATCCGCCCATAAATACTGTTTCTTCCATGCAAAATTTGGGGAATAAGCACGCAATTGTAAACCGCCGTGCTTCTACTTAAACTTCAACCGCAGGTAAGCAGCGGCGCCACATCCTGCGACGTAAGCAACAGGTGCCATCCCACGTTCCATTCTGTGTCCAACACTAATGCTTCAAATGGATGACTCTATGTCAGCGACTTGAACTCTGGCACAAACTTTGTCATTGACACAGGCACATATGTGTCCCTACTTCCATCTCGTCGTGCTACCAAAAAGATCCGACTACACAAAAATGTCTTACGTGCTGTAAACTCATCTAGTTTGTCGTGCAGTGTCCCTCCCGCCTGAGTGCAACCCGAAGTGGTCCTTCCTGGCGACTGACATCGACAATCCCATTTTGGGCATCAACTTTCTACGACACCACAAACTGTGACCTGTCCTCATCAAGAATACAGAATTCTAACACCCAACACAGGAACACATTCTGTGTGCTTTGTCGAGTGTCCATAGCACTGCTAAACAGGTCCACCTGGCTAGGAAGTGTAATAACGCCTCCTCTGAGCTTTTGTCATGGACCAATAAGTGGCTCACGGAGCATGTCAAGCCTACATGCCTGCGCTTAGAAAAACTTGAGCTACGTCATTGCTTCAGTGACTTAAGTAAAGAGTTATCTTCAGCACGGCAGCAGCTTGCAGCAGACAACGCCTCGGCAACACACAAGGTTAGTTGGTGCCACTATCGGTACCACTACAATGTTCTCCTACCCGAGTGCATATGTGATCATGTGCCACATAAACTGTACAGTGTCCACTCTCCTGCCAGCTCTAACTGTGTTAATTCGAGTGCACATTCATCCCCCTCCTTGCTTGAGCAGATAACTTCCCAGGCACAGGTTAATGCTTTTGATTTTCTGCCATCAGTGTTTCATTCGTGCCCACTACTGCCACCAACCTCGACAGTGGCGCCTTCGGTTACTAATGAACAGTGTACCAACCTAGTTTCGCGTAGCTCTTTTGTTTGGAACTCCCAGCCACTCAACAGTTGGCACTTATGCAAACTTTTGCCGTCCGCACCACAACCCAGCCTAGTGGCTGCCCCGCACACTATACCACAGACAGTCGGCTCGTGACCCGCGTCGCTCTTTTCCGTGGTTACAGACGGCACCGCCCACAAGCTTCACTTGCTGACCATGCCACGTCACACCAGAACACACGAAAGTGGCTCACGAACAAATAGACGATCTCCTAACAGCCGGCATCATCGAACCATCTGCCGGATGCTGGGCCTCATCTTTCCACTTTGTCACAAAAAGCGGCAGCTCTTGGTGTATTGTTAGCGACTATACTAAGTTGAACTCTCGTACTATCATAGACGAGTACCCAGTTCCTAACGTCGCGGATTTTAGCCATGCTCTTGCAGGCACCAAATATTTCTCGGTAGTGGACTGTAGGAGGGCCTATCATCAAATTCTGATTGCACCAGATGATATCGAAAAGACAGCTGTTACAACACCTTTTGGCCTTTTCCACTACCGGTTAATGCCCTTTGGCTTCTGCAACGCTGCACAAACTTGGCAGAGATTCATAAACAAGGTGTTGTTTCATCTGGATTTTTTTTTTCAGTTACTTGGACGACATTCTTATTTTCAGTCCTACTTTGCAAAAGAACAAGGAACATTTGCAGATTGTTAAAGACACTCTTACAACTGAGTAGTAAGAAGCTCCAGTTGCACCAGACTTAAGCAAAATTCTTAGGCTACGTTGTGTCAGCTAAGGGCCTCACTCCTCCCGAGGATAAAATCAAACCTGTTTTGGATTTGCCACACCCTCACTCGTTTAAGGAGCTGCACAGGTTCATTGAAACACGTAACTATTATAAGGAGCACTTGCTTGCCACAGCCGAGGTTCAGGCTCCACTAACAGACGCCCCTGCTGGCAAAAATACGACAGGTATCTGTCTGGTCTCCTGGATACCTGCCATGGAACAAGCTTTTGACAAACTGAAGCACTTACTAGCAAACGCAGTGACTTTTGCCCACCCGCATCCAGACGCAACTTTTTTTATTACCATGGATGCCAGTGATACCGAAGTACGTGCTGTCCTCAGCCAAACCGTCGGAGATACTACCTTTCCTTTGAAGTTCTTTTCTAAGAAGCTCAATGGCTCTCAAAAAATGTACTCAGCCTTTGATAGGGAGTTCTTGGCAGTTTACAAGGCTGTGAAACACTTTCACGCCGAGGTTGAGGGTAGGGACTTCTTCATTTTAACTGACCATAAACCTTTGGTTGCTACTGTAAATAATCCCCCGACTGACCTTCCACCTAGATGCTTCCATCATTTGGACTTTATATTGCAATTTACC